>NC_142945.1:44970242-44980242 GCF_046866305.1 Octopus bimaculoides | reverse complement strand
CCGCCAACGCCACCACCACAACCACACAAATAGTCTAGCAATTACCATATTCCGGGATTATAAGAATTGTTAATGTGTCAGCACTACTTTCTCTTGATCTTACCTTTTTCTAGACACTTGAAAGATTGGGGAGAGATTGTCATTTTGTGCCAAGTACTTTGGAAATCGCCACCAGTCAACGTTCATATTCTCCAAACTGAATTTGAAGAGAATTTCTTTTTATGTTTTTCCTGATATTTCACTATTAAAATTCACACCAGATGAAAAGAAGGGAAGTTTAACTCAATACTAGTTCATTATTAGAAATCTTTTAATCATAAAAGCAAAGTCTTTGATGGGCTTGCACTATAATAATAATAATAACAATAATAATAATGATAATAATAATAACCACATCAACAACAACAGTAAAATTATAAACAGCAAAAAACAAACATTTATGTGAAAGGATATTGATTTTGCTTAATGTTTTTTTTTTTTTTATAGAATAAGTTATTTTTTAAAAATTTACATTGTAAATGTAAAAAGAGATTTTTAAAGATTAAACAGAGGAGAAAAAAAATATCTTTATTTATTTTATATTCAGTTAAGGAAACCATATTATTATAAAGAACAATTGTTACTGAGGTGGACTGGTGAATCGGTAGAGCATCAAGAAAATGCCTTGCTGTACTTAGTTACATATGTTAAGATTCTGAGTTCAAACTTCATCATGACGACTTTGTTTTTTCTTCTGGCAAAATTGATAGAATAAAGTACCAACCAAGTACTGAGGTTAATATCATTGAATAAATGAAATATGGAGGCACAATGGCCCAGTGGTTAGGGCAGCGGACTCATGGTCATAGGATCGCGGTTTCGATTCCCAGAATGGGCGTTGTAAGTGTTTATTGAACGAAAGCACTTAAAGCTCCATGAGGCTCCTGCAGGGGATGGTGGTGAACCCTGCTGTACTCTTTCGCTACAACTTTCTCTCACTCTTTCCTCCTGTTTCTATTGTACCTGTAATTCAAAGGGTCTGCCTTGTCACACTGTGTCACGCTGAAAATCCCCGAGAACTACGTTAAGGGTACACGTGTCTGTGAAGTGCTCAGCCACTTGCACGTTAATTTCATGAGCAGGCTGTTCCGTTGATCAGATTGACTGGAACCCTCGACGTCGTAAGCGACGGAGTGCCAACAACAACAAATGAAATATATGGTCTTACGTCTACTTAAGGACGTGGATTGTCAGACTCTCTAGATGTTGAACAAAATGCCTTGGCATGTTTGTTCTGTGTACATTCTGAGTTTATCTTAGCTTTTCATCCATCTAGGGTTGATAAAATAAAGTACCAGAGTACCAGTCAAGACATAGGTTGCTTTAATTGACTAATTTCCATCCCTCAAATAGCACTTATGTTAAAAACCATTAGTGTTACTCTTTGGTTCAACTCTTGTTTTACTCTTTTACTTGTTTCAGTCATTTGACTGTGGCCATGCTGGAGCACCGCCTTTAGTCGAGCAAATTGACCCCAGGACTTATTCTTTGGAAGCCTAGTACTTATTCTATCGGTCTCTTATGCCGAACCGCTAGGTTACGGGGACGTAAACACACCAGCATCGGTTGTCAAGCGATGGTGGGGGACAAACACAGACACAAACATATACACATATATATATATACATATATACGACGGGCTTCTTTTAGTTTCCATCTACCAAATCCACTCACAAGGCTTTGGTCGGCCCTAGGCTATAGTAGAAGACACTTGCCCAAGATGCCACGCAGTGGGAATGAACCCGGAACCATGTGGTTGGTAAGCAAGCTACTTACCACACAGCCACTTTTAAAAAAATACTAAACATACTAAAATTTTTAAACAACCTACTTGAAACAACAGCCAAATTTCCTTCAAACTATACCCCTCACTCAAAAAAGTATGGACAGATTAGATAATGTAGTCCTTGGTATGGTATATATGAAAATATAAAATGGAATGGCCATGGGTGGAATGCTTTTACTCATTAGTTTTGTGGATCAGGACTGATCATAGTCTGCAACAGCAAAAGTACAAACTAAGATGTTATATACTCTCATCCTAAACATATATATATATATATATATGACGACTGCTCTATCTTGACAGACGATAGCCATCCCATCAACAATCCACACATATCATCACGCAGTACAATCACTTCGTTGGTGAGCCCTCAAGTGACTTTGAAGTCCGGCTGCTGAGCGACAAGGTCTACAGCACAGATGACAAATGTTCAAGCCTCTTGATCCTTGCTCGCTGGTATCTGATTCTAAGGAAACGCCTCTGTGAACCAGCATATGTCTCTTAAGTCCGGGTATTGTTTTACAAACCTTGTGACATATGCCACAGGTCGTATATATATATATACACACACACACACACATATATACACACACACACATATATATATATATATATATATATATATATGTATATACACACACTCATACATATATACATACTGAATAGAAGACAGATTAATGACAGCTGAAATATCTTTGTTTTTTTAAGTTTCAGACTAATTAGTTATCCTAAAGACAACATTTTTGTTTGTCTTCTATAGATTTTACCATATTGATCAGTGAAATCAATAGAATTTCAGTGTTATACTAATGATTCTTGACATGAGATCAAATGGTACCGTTTCTACAGCTGCTACATATCCATTATCTATTTCAATTTTGTTTCCTAGATGTAGTGATGTCTGCTAAACCTTTGCAGCAAATGTAAATAACCAAACCAAAAGCAGAGTATCTACATAGTCTAACAGCAACCAAATTTCCCTCAATTTATGCCCTACAGTCTTTTGTAAAACACACATTGGATGGAAGTTGAGAAAATGAAACAGCAGGTTTGATGTAAATGAATCCCCACACCATCCCACCAAAAACAAAATATCAGGTCCTGAATGGGTAGCTCAATCACATTGAACCCAGAGTTCAGCTGTTATCTATTTCATTGACCCTGAAAGGATGAAAGGTAAAGTCGACCTCAGTGGGATTTGAACTCAGAATGTGAAGATGGGTGTAGAAGGATAGATTTTTTTAACAGTGAGTTTCAATTGATTCTAGCTGTTTTGGAATGCAAACAGATATAACTGAATTTTCTGCTTTCAGAACATACTATTGAAACTTGCTTAAAGGGAGCCTTGGTAGAGTTATTCTGCCTGCTAGAAATAGCAAGAAGTCTCCCTCAAATTATGTATCACTGTATAATATAACGACAATGTACAGTTCTATATTTAAGAGATAAGGAATTATGTACATCATTTACATTATTACATTATTACATTATTTACATTATTACATTATTTATTTGACAGATATTTGTCCTCATTTTGTTTGTTGTTACCACAACGTTTTGGCTGATATACCCTCCAGCCTTCATCGGGTGTCTTGGGGAAATTTCGAACCTGGAAACCCAGGTTCAAAATAATGCAAATAGTGAAAGACAATGTAAGTCTCTGATATGCATACAGGAAGCTGGGATGGTCATAGCTGGAATGTCTTTAACCATAACTATTTTTGAAGAAGGTTGAATGGGGACAAAACAATGAAATTTGCTTAAGGGAGGCTCTACGTAGTCACTCAACTTGCTGGAAATAGCTAATGATTTTCTCTTAAATCACATATAATATCTTAAAAATAAGATGGGCACATTAGATTACATAATGCAAGTAACTCAATGCCTGAGACTGAGAGAGAGAGAGAGAGAGAGAGAGAGAGAGAGACAAACAGACAGACAGATGAGGTGGTTTTGACTGGAACACTTTTTAACATATCTCAGCTGCTTCAGGGCTAACTGTGGAGAACATCTTACTTCACATTTTTATTATTAATCAACCTGCAACAACTTCTGGTTTTTTATACACAAACATCTGTTTTAAATTGTTTATGCAGCAGTCCCTTACATAACAAGAGTAATGCATTCCCGAAAATCTTGTTTTAACATGAAATCTCATAACACGAAATTAATTTTTCCATTGATTTTCATGTTGTAAAGTGATAATGTGTTCCAACAGAATTTTTTCAAAAACAACAACAACAGAAACATGAAACACGGCCATTGTTATGCTTGAAAATACCAATTTGTAAACATACACAGTACAATGCATTTACATGAAAACATTTGAAGAGAAATATGCTGGGGAACAAATAAGAATCATAATTTCATACCAGGGTACATTTTAACCACAAAAGATGTTGACTACACTGCAGTCCATCTTATGTGTACATCATCTCATATAGCACACATCAACATCAATATCTGTTTGAGGAGGAAAGAACTTCTCCAAAATTGTTTGAGGATTATGGTGCATCATTTCTTTGGATAGATCAGTGTAGGAACTGAGCTCATTGAAAATTACCCATTTAATTTTGATGTTACATTCACAATTAAAGTTTTTGTCAGCAAAAGCTTGCTGAATTTTCTCTTAAGTGTCCATCCTTTTGCAATATTGTTTGCAGTCAATTTAAGTACAGTTGACAGAATTTCTGTATTCTGTTCTGTATTCTCAGTTTGGTCCTCTTGTTCTAACAGCATCAAATCCTCATTAGATAACATTTATGAAACACTGGCTATTCAACCACATCATCCACTATGATTTCTTTTAAACCCTACTTCTTTTGCAAGTGTCACAATATCTTTCCGAACATGATGCAGATTATTTGCTTGTGGAAAACAATCATTCTGGCCATAATATATTTATCCGGGCATCATTCAAAGATGCAGGTTTCATTGTATTCCATTACTCAGTGATGTTATCTACAGCATCCATTATATTGAACTTCTTCTAGAATTCTCTTAATGTAAGTCTACCTTTCCTGTCAATTGTTTGGAAGTTTTCAGGTATATTATCTGAGAACCTTCAAATTACTTAGCTACCACACCTTGATCCATTTTCTTGAACAAAGAAGTGTTGGGGATATATTCCACTCTTGTATTATTAGAAACCTCACTTAAGCTAACCTCACTTAGTTCAGTGCATTGTCTAAAAGGAACAATGGTCTGTTGGAAATATGTCTGGCACTGTACTGTTCTACAGCAGGACAAAAAGATACATACACAAACACTTGAATATATGTACACACACACACACACACACACACGCACACACACACACACACACACACACGTATGTATGTAAGCAGTTGTGTATGTATCATGATTATAGTTTTTTTACAAAATGTTAGCTATACATTCACCTTCACTAGAATGTCAAGAAGCAATCTTCCGGCTAAGAAGAAAGCATACTTTTTAAATTCTTAAAATTTATTCAAGTTTTTGCAAGGGTGAAATATCCCTAAATTACTGAACTTTGTGCTGTTTGTTCTAAATACCAACCGCCAGGTGAAAATGTTAGCTATTCCACAAAATCCCTCCAAGTTCCTGTTTGTATTTAAAGAAATTTAATTAAAGCATGTCACCAGAATACTTTTAATTTGAAATATAGTTGTAAAAAGGTTATTCTATTAATTAAGCAGAAAACTGTTTACTCTTTCTTCCACAGTCCTCTTACTTACACTGTACTCCCTAATATACAAAAATTATCATTGCTCAAAAAAACAGCTAAATTTTTAGTCATTTTTATTTTGCCATCTCTATCATTCCTAGACCATTTTCTGTCATTTCAAAATTCAGCATTTCAAAAACATCTTTACAACTTGTTTTTAAATCTGTCATATTTGAATTCCAATTTTCCTGATATTTTTTTCCCGCAAAAGTTTCAGAATCTGAAATTTATATTTTTCAATCCTATATATATTTATCTGTATAGTAATAAAAAAAAAAATGAATAAGTGATTGATATAGTTCCTGTGTCCCCAAAGAATTATGAATATCTATAGAGCTACACACATTTTTTAATGTAAAAGTAATATTCACTTGAAACTTACATAGGTGGAGAGAAGAAAATGGTGTGGTTATGTGGAGAAGACAGTGGGCTATCAGCTCCTGATTTGTGATTTAAAATTCATGACAAGGCATTCCATAATGTTTCTGAGAAAGATGTTTAATTTCCTGTACCTTATTCCTAACTGTCAGTAACAAATACTACAATATTTTGGAAAATTAACTGCTATAAACAAGCATTGTGTTCAAAGTGAATTATGTCTCTCGTCTGTTCAAAGAATTGAAGTACCAACCCTATAAACACATACCTACTTTATGCCACAGACTTCTGTTTTACTTCCTTTCAATGATATAATTAAAGGAGCAGGACATTTCTCATAATTTTTGCTGAGTCTCTTAAACTTCTTGTGTTGTCTTGAGTCAGATACCACATCTTACACACTGGGATCAGTGCACCTCACAAGAACACTTGGAAGATTTGTCTATGTTTTTTTTTATTCCTTGAACTAGGAAGGTTTGTCTACATTTACCAGCTGTAGGCTTTTGCTCAAAGAAGTCTCGCAGAGACCCTGTTACGAGTACTTATTTTATCAATCCTAGAAGGATGAAAGGCAAAATTCCCTTCACCAGGTCTTGAACTCAGGACATCAAGGTGCAATATTAAATATCTTGAGGATTACTGTTCTATATTCTCATGACTACCAATCCACTAAAACTGCTACTTTTGTGTTGTTACTGTAGGAAGAAATGAATCATGACATTGATTTATTCTCAGACCAACGATCTAATCCAAACCTTTACAACAGAATGGATTTCACCAAAGGAACCCAAAGAGGAGGTGGAGAGGGTGGTGTTCGGCTGGATGACAGATTAGCTCTACCAACCCAACCCAGCTGTCAGGAACAAATGCCAGACTTCTGGGAATAATTCAGAAATAGCTGTCTGTTTAGAAGTAGATCTATTTGCTGATTTCTTCACAGCAGAAATTACAAGTTCTACATTGACACTATGAACATTGCAATACATAAAAAGATTAATTATTTTTAAATATGTATTGTTGCTTAGTCCCATGTCAGTTCTTATCCAAATGACCAGTGGTCAGAAATGTTCCTGTTAGGGTAATCCTGTCTTATGCTTTTAATATCTTTTACTTTTTAATCTTTTACTTGTTTCAGTTGTTAGACTGTGGCCATGCTGGGGCACCACCTTGGAAAACTTTTGTCGAACAAATAGACCTTAGCATTTATATTTTTTAGCCTACGGACTCTTTTGCTGAACTGCTAAGTTACCAGGATGTAAGCGCACTAACATAAGATATCAAGCAGTGATATGAAGAAACAGACACACACACACACACATACACGATGGGCTTCTTTCAGTTTTCACCTACCAAATCCATTCGCAAAGCTTTGGTCAGACTGAGGCTATAGCTAAAGTCATTTTCCCAAAGTGCCACACGGTAGGACTGAACTCAGAACAATATGGTTAGGAAGCAAACTTCTTACCACACAGCCATGTACATTATCCCAGATGTCTAGTCGTTTTAAGACACTAGGGTATGATTTGAGGGATAGTTATCTGCTATTATTAGCAGGCTGAGAAACTGTATAGAGTCCAATAACAATGGTTTCAAATTTCAGCATGAGACCAGGAATTTGGAGGGATAGGATAAGTCAGTTACATCAACCCCAGTATTTGAGTGGTACTTATCGACAGCAAAAGGAGGAAGGACAAAGTTAATCTTGCTGGAATGTAAACTCAGAACTTGAAGATGGATGAAATGCCACTAAGCATTCTTTCCAGCAGACTAACCATGTTGCCAGCTTGCTACCTTATAGAGTACCATAATACGGGCCTCATGGAGGCAATGACAACTGACCATTGTCATGCTTGAGAAGACCCCTGAAGCCAAATGAAAGCATTGTCATGGCCAATGCCAGTGTTGCATAATTGACTCTTGTAGTGGTGACATGCAAAAATGACCTTTTGAACGTTGGGCCTCATGGAGGCAGTGACAAGTGACCGAGCCCTTCGGTAATATGCTGTGCTTAAGAAGATCTGTCAAGCCAAGTGAAATCATAGTTGTGGCCAATGCTAGTGTTGCATAACTGGCACCTGTGCTGGTGGCATGTAGAAAGCACCTTTTGAATGTTGGGCCTCACGGAGGCAGTGACACATGGCTGAGACCTTTGGTGATATGCCATGCTTGAGAAGTCCCATCAAGCCAAGTGAAAGCATAGTCATGGCCAATGCCAGTGCTTTGTAACTGGTACCTGTGCTGGTGGCATGTAAAAAGCACCTTTCAAACGTTAAGCTTCACAGAGGCAGTGATCAAAACCGCTGGCAATATGCCATGCTTGAGAAGACCTGTCATGGCCAATGCTGGTGTTACGTAACTGGCACCCATGCTGGTGGTGTGTAAAAAGCACCCACTATACTCTTTGGAGTGGTTGGTACTAGGAAGAGAATCCAGCCATAGAAACCATGTGAAATCAGATTAGAACATGGTGCAGCTCTCCCGCTTACCAGTTTTCTGTCAAACCATCCAACCCATGCCAGCATGGAAAACAGACGTTAAAGGATGATGATGATGTGTGTTTATGAGCTATTAGTTCAAACCTCACTACAGATATTTCCTTGAGATTCCGATAGCGTTTTATTTTGCACACCATTAATTTACCACCCACCAGACAATATGTGACATGGCACAGAGGAAGGTTCAATTTCAGTTGAGTGTCCATCAATCATTTTTGCCCATATGCCATCAGAATTCGAACTGTGTTTCTTATAATGTAAGTGACAGATGAGTGGCTGGGTATGTAACAACCTTATTACATATTAAAATCAATCATGTAATGATTTAAAGGCATCCCCCTCTTCTTCTTCCTCCTCCTCCTCCTCCTCCTCCACAACAACAGCACTGATGACACCACGACGACCACCACCACCACCACCATCACAAAGATTATTTTCCTTGGCTACTCTTATGAGAGATAGAAAGGAAACAGATAGAAGTCTGTTCCACTAGTAAAGACAAAGAAAGAGGAGATCATTATACAAAGTGATGGTAGCGGTGGTGGAGGTGGTAGTGGCTGTAGCGGTGGAGGTGGTGCAGATGATACATGAGGTTAATCCAGTAATGGTGCTAAATTGGAGAATAAGGAATAAAAGAAAAACAACACCTGAGAAGTAAATTGTTGTCCTTGTGTGGCTGCTGTTGCCTTAATAATGAATAAATAATGAATAAATCTCTGGAAAGTTAGTGCAGCAACATGAGAAAAGGCAATAAAATATAGATTGTCTTATGTTTTGTTTCTGTTTATTAACGTTTTGATTTCATAGTATAAACCATATCAATAATGCATGAGGTTTAGGCAATGAAGCCCATTGAGGTTCATAAAGGATTAATTATATTTTAAATATCTGTTGTTGTTATTGTTGTTGTTGTTTCTGTGGTAGTGGTGGTGGTAGTGGTAATGGAGTGGGAAGGGAGGGGAACAATAATAAAATAGCTACAAAAGGTGTTTCATGGCTTATACAACATAAACGTTCCTCACATAAAGAAAATTTTTTAAAAATAAAACAAAAAAAACGTAGAAAAATACGTCTTCAAACAAAAATATATTTAAAAAAAAATAAACAAAGTAAAGAATAAAAAATGCAACAAATCTTTAGGAGAACATAAGAATCATTATCAACTAGGTTATTAATGGTTTTTAATTATTATGTAAGAGACATTATGTGTGGAGGTGGGAATAAAAATGGGCAAAGAGAATAGGCCGAGGAATAAGTTGATTGGATTTGACCGTTGTAGTATTACAAGTACCATTGATTAATATTCCTTTCTACTATAGGCACATGGCCTGGAATTTTGGTGGAGGGGGCTAGTCAATTCTATCGACCCCACTACTCTAGTGTTCTATATATATATATATATATATATATATATATATATATATATATATATATATATCTTGGGTTGTCCGGAAAGTGTGTGCCGATTTTTAAGGAAAGAAAAAGGTCAATAAATACTTGCCATTACATTTTTAATCAACCAAACATGAACCATTTTGTTGCGCAATGCGTCTCCATCTTTCCTTTAACTTGAAAATACCCTCTTCCCAGAAT
>NC_142945.1:44920242-44965242 GCF_046866305.1 Octopus bimaculoides | reverse complement strand
ATTGTTGGATACTATGGAGCCATCATTTCTATGTACTCGAGTGCTTTATGCTTCTCTGAAGAGGTTTATTAAGACCAAAACCTGTCCACAGTTGCCATATTCTTTCTCTTAATTGCATTTTCTGTATCTTATTTTAATTAAGTGAGATTTGAGTATGACAATCCATTTCAAAAAGATACTTATTTAATTTTCAGTTATCTCACTTCATTTTGTTGAATTATAAATCGTTCAATAGAGTTTATCTCTTCAGCTATAATCCTGATTAATTGAAGTTATCAAATACATTAATATTTTACTGTATTATAATGGAAAAAAATCACTCTCAGAACCAGGGCCAGATTTAGACCCATACAAGCCCTAAGCCCTCAAAAATTTTGGTATCCCCATACATATGTAATTTAAAATATAAACAATAATAAACCTTAAAAAATCTTTATTTTTCAAAATGAAACAAAACTAAGAGTAAGATGGAAAATAATGTTTATCTTTGCATACTTCCATTGTATTTATATTTGATAAACTTTTCTACTACTTTTTTTAATTGTAAACTCATCGATCAGATCCTCACTATGACACCACGAACACTTCAAAATTATATTTCTGAGCATATAAATCACTTTCAGTATCATTTCAGCAGATTTAAGTGATTTCTTTTGTGCTGTAAACGATTTACCATTTCTGTAGTGCCTTCACTTCCCTTGATGCCCAAGGCACATACTTACTGGATTAATAGTTAATCCAGTGCTACTCAGATTCTTTAAACCTATTGTTACCAAATTTCCATTAAATTACAATGTCTCTGTTTCAACTAATTTTGAAAATAATAGAGAATTTGGTGAGGGAACTCATTTATTAAGCTCTTTGGAACATAAATTAACACGAAGTTTGATGATAAGGTCTTAATATAAATCAATTCAAAACAGGAAGTTTGTATCATGAAATCAAGTGGACTCTCAAATAACTCGATGTTCCAAAGGTTAAAGGGCATCACAGAGAGGTGAGTGAAAGAGATGAAGAAGCTATGACACACCATGTACAGCTCTGCTGAGCTCCTTTCAATACTGTTTCTGACAATTCAATATCACTTACAAGGGACATTTGGGTCTACTGGAGAGATACAAAATATGTGTGTGTGTGTTTGTGTGTGTGTGTGTGTGTGTGTGTGTGTGTGTGTGTGTGTGTGGAAATGTGTGAGAAAGGGAAAGAGAGGGGAGGGAGAAAAATATCACCAACATGATGTTGGTGATATTTTTCCTTCTCTAGTCTTTTCTGTTTTCCTTTCTGACAAAGAACACTGCTCAAAATGTCAAAAACCTTCCCTTTTAACTGAGGGCCAAAATAATACATTCCATGTTTTGTTATTGTTATTTTTAATGTTTGATTATCCGATTTGACTACAAACACACACACACACACACACATATATGTTTACATACATACACACACATTTATATATATATATATATACATCTATAAAACATATATATTATTATATATCCACATTTATAAAGAAACATGTATACTTATACTCATGCAACCGTAGATGATTTTCTATATTTTACAGCATACAGTATACTATATGTAATAAACAGATATAAGCGTCTTGTGTTTATATGGAATATCTTTGAGGATAGACATAGAAGGATTAGTCTAACTAGTTTTGATTCTGTGTTCGGAATGAAACCTTATTCACACTCATCAGAGACATTGTTTATAAAGCCACGATTACTAAAAGTTTTCAGTAAATCAAACTAACTGATTTGTATAACATATTCTTGACAGCTAATGCAGTTAATACATTACTAGCTCATTAGTTCTAATTATCTATATATATGAATGTAAAATCTGTGTATCATAAATTGAAATACATTTATACATCTGTACACACACACACACACACACACACACACATATATATATATATATATATATATATATATATATATGCATATACACATATATAAATACATATACATACATACATACACACATACATATATATGCACCCACAAATATATAAATATACATATATGCATATATATATATATATGCATATATATATATATATATATATATATATATATATATATATACATATATATATATATATATATAGATAGATAGATAGATAGATAGATAGATAGACAGATACAATTATATACACATACAATATATATGTATATATATATGCATACATATACATATATATATGCATGCACACCCATATATATATATATATATACACACACACATATATATGCACTCATATATATACATATATATGCATACATAAATATATTTTCACCAGTTTTATGTTCAAACTGGCTGGATCTGATTGCTCACACCAACCTTATAATGTCATTTTAAATATAAACAAAAGGCTTCCATACTGAAATCTCAAAGCTACAAGATAATACATGATTAACTGAAATCAATGTGAATCAATAAGCATTACATTCCATACAGTAATCTTAATGCTAAAGGGTTAAAGACAGTGATAGGCTATTTGAGGATGAGAAATGACTGCTATTTCTAGTAGACTGAGTGGCTGCTTAGAAAGTTTGTTTGTTAAGCACTCAATGCAACTGGCAGTAAGTACAGTAACAATACACTATCATATATCACGAGTCAAAGGTTTGAATTCTTGACCAAATGACCAATAGTTCAACACCTTATTTTTATATCTCTTTTGTTCATCATAATGGTTTGTCATGGTTGGAATAATAAGGTTATCTCTAAATGGCCTCCTTATCTACCAAAATAATATTCTAGTCACAGGGAAACAGTGATTTCTTCACATCTTTATAAATAAAATTAAGCAATTCATTAGAAATTAATAGACTTTGCAACATTAACTTCTCATACTTCTATAGGAAGTTCTCCATCAATCAAAGAATCTAATTAATTATAGAGTTTCACTTTTGCTCCAATCTACATCCAACTCCACAACCACCACCACACCTTTGCCAAAATCTGATAGCGAATAATACTGGATGAAGTTAAAATAAATGCTACTTGTAATAATCTACTTGGTATTTTCTTGTATTCTTGCCAAAGATATTGGTAATGCCATGTTCATGTCCTAAAAGACTGTATAATGAAATTGTAGTTCTGTCTTTTGTCTACGTGATAGGAAAGCAATTTGTTATTCAACTGTCAGGTAAAAATCCACAGTTAATTAGTCAAGTAAATAGATAGATGGCTCTTGGAATAATACCATAAATATGTAGAAGGAAGGTATGTTTGAGTGTGTGTATATATGTCTGATGTATGTGTATACACATGAGTTTTTGTGCATATATATATATATATATGTATATATATATATATATATATATATATGTTTGTATGTGATCGTATATATATATATATATATATATGTGTGTGTGTGTGTGTGTGTATATACATATACATGTGTGTGTGTATATATGAGTACATATGTGTGTGTGACTGTGTGTGCGTGTGTATACATTTATATACCTACACACAGACATGTCTTTTATTAGTATATTTACTACATTATCCGTGCATGTTTATATATAGTGAGAGATGCATGGCTTTGGAGACTTTTAACTCTTCTTTCTAGCAAATAGGTGCATGTTGTACCCTGACATTTAATATATATTTTGCCTATTTGGATTATGTCTGTGGGTTACATTATCATTATTTAAAAAAAAATAATAACTTATTTGAATTATATATATATATATATATATGTATGTATATGTATGTATACATATATATATATATATATATATATATATATATGTCTGTATGTATCAGAGGCTCTGTGTCTGCAGGTTTGTATCATCATCATCATCATACTCATCATTTAATAACTGCTTTCCATGATGACATAAATTGTTAGAGATCACATCTCACGAGTTCTATACTTTGATGTTCTTCTTAACGTCAACTGCTTTACACAGTGCATCAGGACTAGAGACCTTGTCTGCTATAAGTCTAAAGAGTCCTCTCTTCTCTATGTAGTCCCTAATTTTTTTAATACTAATGTGGTTAAGAAGGTGAATGGAAGAGTAACAGCTAAGAAAGAACCAAGAAAGTGAATGAAAGAAGAGAGAATATGAGTATGAGTATATTAAAGGAATAGAAAGATAACAATGAAGATGTGGCAGGGGAAAGAACGACATAGTCAGAAACAGCTACATATGAGTTGTTGATCATGAGATTGAATAGGAAAAGAAAATGTTAGCATTTATTCACATACGTTTGCATACACACACACACACACACACACACACACACACACACACACTCACACTCACACACACATGCACACACACACATGCTTGCATGTAAATATATGTATTATATTCATGTATTTTTAATTAGTGGAGGTTGGAAAATAAATCAAAGGCCAAGTGTTTGTGCATAGATATGTACCTTAAGTGACAGCGCAACATCTGCTCACTGAAAGTGAAATATATATATATATACTCATATTTTATACACACACACACACATATATATATACACACACATACACATAGGTATGAATAACATGCATCTGTCTATGCACATACATATATTATTAACTGAATATTACAATTCAGAGCTTTACCATTCTTTGACCCTTCAGGTCATCTAGATAGAATTTAATGAGTATTTGCGTATACAGTGAAATAAATAGTAAAATTAACAATTCAAATTACAGTTGTTATATTTTTAAAGTAACTGAAACTATTTTAAAACACTTTTCTTTTTCTTTTCCAAAATAGCACATTGATAAATTTAAATATACATCTTCAACATATTATTAAACAATTATCTGCTGATTGCTTATAGATATGAATATATATGTGTATATATATATGTGTGTGTGTGTGTGTGTGTGTGTGTGTGTGTATCAACACCTCCATCACACACAGAATTTGTTACTATAGACCATTCCTTCTCAATCAACTAATGACAATGTTTACGTTAAACCAGCTTATACCAATATTAGTTTCACTAATAATGGTTTCAAGTTTTGGCACAGTTTGAGGGGAGGGTCAAGTTGATTACATCGACCCCAATGCTTGACAGATACTTTTTTTTATCAACTCCAAATGGATGAACAGCAAAGTCTAACTCAGTGGAATTTGAAGTCAGAATGTAAAGAGGGACAAAATGCTGCAAAGCACTTTATCTGTCATGCTAATGACTCTACCAGCTCACCACCTTAATAGCAATAATAATATCATAATCATTCATTTCAGTACATAAAGTAATATCTTTGAAATTTTGTTATCTTTGGTTCAGTCTTACTTTGCTGCACCTTGGGCGAGTGTCTTCTATTATAGCCTTGGGCTGATCAAAGCAATGTGAGTGGATTTTGTAGATGGAAACTGAAAGAATCATGTCATATATATATATATATATATATATATATATATATATATATATATATATATATGACAAACACAGACACACATAGACACACACAAATACACACACACGCACATTGAAACTGAAAGAATAAACCTGATGTATATATGCATGTGTATGTGTATGTGTGTGTGTCTGTAAAAGAAGAAGCCCAATGTATAAAAGCATAAATGTGCATGTATGTGTATGTGTGTGTGTATGTGTGTCTTTGTGTTTGTCCCTCATAACTACCACTTGATAACCAGCGTAACTTAGCAGTTCCACAAAAGAAACTGATAGAATAAATACCAAACTTAAAAATCAAACACTGGTGTCAATTTGTTTGACTGAACCCTTTAAGGCAGTGCTCCAGCTTGGTCAAGGTTCAATGAGTGAAACAAATAAACGATAAAAGATTAAACAATGTTTGAGAGAATGGCAAAGCTCTGAACCATAATGCAGTTCGGTGAATAAGTAAAATGTATAGCCTGTAAGTAATACTAGATCTGTTTTATAATTGCTTTGAATCTGTGCATACTTATATATATTTCTATATTGTAAAATTTTACTCTCTTCTCAGTGTTCTATCCTCCGATCTGTAAATGTGTCCATTACTATACTTGAAATTGCTTCAAAATAATATCTTCTGTTAAAGATATGCAGACGCATTCACACCAATAATGGTTACATAAGCAGTTAGAACATATTTTTTCATCGATGTAATATTTTATGAATGTCTCTCTCTAGCAAAGAACTTGAAGTAATGGGAAAGAAGTTAACTTTAAAAACAGTAACTATTCAATGTTACTGATGTTGTGTAACCTGCAGGTCAACCTTGTTCCAATCATTAGACTGTGGCCATGCTAGGGCACCACTTTGAAGAACTGGTATGTATTCTATCTTTGTCTTTTGTTGAACTGCTAAGTTACAGGGACATAAACACATCAACACTGGTAGTGAAGCTGTGGTGGGGAACAAACAGACACAATGACACATACACATAAATAAACATACACATACATACTTATATATACACAATGGGCTTCTTTCAGTTTCCATCTACCAAATCCACTCACAGGGCTTTAGTAGCCCAAGGCTATAATAGAAGTTGCCCAAAGTGCCATACTGTGTGACTGAAACTGGAACCATGTAACTCAGAAGCAAACTTCTTAACCTCTAACCACACAGCCACGTCTACACCTTTGCTGAAAGACATTTCACAAATGACAACCTTCTCCTTCCTTTGATGTTATTTAAACGATTTAGCTGCTGTTTCCAGAACATTGAACATTCACAATGAGGTTCCTTCACTGTCTTTTGTGAAAGATAGATTTCATAGAGAAGTAAGTACAAATAGTTCACAGATGATCTGAGTGATTTGACCAGTTAGCAAGCCATATTTCACAAGAGTTGGAATTGGAAAATAAGATTAAAAGTTGATGTTTATTTCAACAACAACTGAGATGAAAATCACAGTCAGTCGATTCCAAATTCTGGATTCTGGGTCCAACCTAAATGGTAAAACTAAATACTAAAATATACTTTACCATTCCAATGAAAATATCATGATGACGGTATTGATGATGATGATGATGATGATAATAGATAAATACATAGATAAATAGAATTTGCCTATAAATAGGTGCCTTAAAGAATTGTTTAGATAAAAAAATAAAGTTTGATTGGTAAGCAGGTGCTTCTGTTGATATTGAGATCAGATGGGTAGCTTTTCTGTATAAAATCTATTAATACAATATCCCAGTGTATGCTGTACACATATATCAAAAACATGAATGAAAACAGTCAAAAAAATATATAAAGAAAAAATGTTAATTCAAATATTGTTACCAGGAGGCTACTTTTAGAGTTTAGATATATGTGTGTGTCTGTTTGTGTTTGTATGTGTGTGAATGCCAGTGTGCTTGTGTCTGTATGTGTGTTTAGGCGAGTAGTTATTGAGTTACGCATCCAATATTCAAAATTTCATGAAGATGTACAGAATGTGTCTAATGTTTCATATATTTACCATAAGTGAAACTGAGTAATAAGCACATAAGTAAACAACTATTCACTTATTAACATAAACTCTATGCATTATACTGAAAATTCTTTTATTTTATGCTTTGACTTAAATACACGCACATATGGCCTCAGTCAAAGTCAACAGTATGTCTGCACCTGAAAGCTCCTCTGGGTAATGCAGGCCGGTGCAAAGAATTTAAAATTATTTTTTCTTGAATTTCAGCAGTTGTTTGTGTAGCTATGGAAGACCAGCGTTTGCTGGTCTTCCATAATAAAAACAACCCTAGGTTGTGTATTTACCAGTGAGGTAACTTTCCGCCCAGACTTGTGCCTCAGAGGAGAACCTCTTAGGTGCATCCATAGTCATTCGTGATTGACAGACTATTTAACGTCTGTTGTCCATGTTGGCATGGGTTAGACGGACTGGCAATCTGCACCAGACTCCAGTCTGATTTGGCATGGTTTCCATGACTGGATGGCTTTCCTAATGCCAATCACTCCAAGAGTGTAATGTGTGCTTTTACATGCCACCAGCATGGGTGCCATTTGTGTGACACTGATATAGCTGCCAACATTATATAGTGTTATTACTTTCAGTCTACATAGCTTCTGATTGAATATATTTTCATTACTATCACTCTATATAACTCCCAGGTGAATATATATTCATTGGTGTTAGTCTATATAATATGTACCTCCAGTAAGGTCTATAATTATTGAGGTAACTGAGTGGTTTGTAAGAAGGGGCAAAAACCTAAAGATTTCTGTCTAGTAACTAATAACAATTACAACCACAGTAACTATTACCATAGCTCAGCTATTGTAAGCTACTCAGTATAGAATGGCACGTTTTAAAGTCATACTAAGATTACACAGTGTCAAAGAATCTCTCTTCCTGCTACGTGACCAAACAAGATGGAAAGAAAACAAAGCTTCTTTTTTTGTTTATATTTTTCCTTCTTTTCTTTTCTATGTATTTTTTCCTGCATTATTTTCTTGTCTTTCGAAACCTCTCAACTTTACACATTTGCTCTCCTCTGTTTATAAAACATTACATTGAGCAATTTTATAAAATTCCGTTTTGCAGTGTAATAGGAGATGTGCTAATGAAAAAATTGGTCGAAAAGAGACACACAATACTAGAGAAATCTGCAGTTTCAAGTGCGCAGGGGGTTCTGTGAAGTGGAGTTACTAAGTCAGCTGCATTCAGTCAATTATATTGAAAGACACAAATATATACATTATACTATTTAATGTTAGTACTGCATGCTTGTAGAATTGGTATCTAGGGTATGTGTAGGTGGATTTTAGTGGCGGAATATTTGCTTTTATTTTGAAATGTGTTATTATTTGCTTTTATAGTTTTGCAATTTTAACATTTGTTTCTTTTTTATTACATAAATGATTTGAAACTGAGAATTTATCAAATTGAACTTTTTAAGTTAGTCATTGAAATTTTATAAAGTTAACTTTTTTTGAAAATAAACTTTTGGTTATGGAAATGTGTGTAACACAAGAGATTGATTTTAATTAGAGTTTAACGATAATCAATATTTCTCTTCCAACTCTCTCTCTCCCTCCATCTCTCTCTCTTTCCCTCTCTCCTCTGACATATATATATATAAATTGACTATGTCAAAAGACAGCTTTCCATTAATGATTGCTTCCAAATCTCTGGTCCAAGACTGACCTAAATACTAGTCAGGAAACAAGGAAGACATGTAGTCCAAGATATACTATGCTTGAACAAACATGGTTATAACTGGAAGACCTTTGAAGATTGGTTGACTGGATCAGAGTTGGCATGGGCTAACATCACCACCACAAACTAAAAGACTTACAAGAAATAACAGATAAATTTCTTTCAAATCTCACCTGCTATCTTTTTGAAAAACAGGATGATGGAATTACATTATATCTAAGATTTCATTGGATATTTAATCTTAGATACAGTGTTTTTGATTAAAAAGGCTGGATAGCCCACAGATGGACAATCTTTAATCATAAATCTGATGGATCAAGACAGACTCTGAATGAAAGAACAACAATAAGAAAGGGTATACGAAATAATGTAGAAATAATGGGAAGTGAAAATATAAAGAAGCATAAGAAATTGAAATGCATATCTTATAACTGTAGTAGAAATTAGAAATTAAGAAGAAAGAATTAGTCTTTAATATAAATTTTAATATGAGTTCAAATATTTTAATGGTATACTTCATTGTTGTTGGCACTCCATCGCTTACGACGTCGAGGGTTCCAGTCGATCCGATCAATGGAACAGCCTGTTCATGAAATTAACGTGCAAGTGGCTGAGCACTCCACTGACACGTGTACCCTTAACGTAGTTCTCGGGGATATTCAGCGTGACACAGTGTGACAAGGCTGACCCTTTGAATTACAGGCACAACAGAAACAGGAAGAAAGAGTGAGAGAAAGTTGTGGTGGAAGAGTACAGCAGGGTTTAAACCAGCAAGATTTGGCTTCTCACATCTACCTTAAGATATCAATCTAAAAAAAATTCTATCACATCACTGAATTCTTGCAGCTATGAGATAATGTATGATTAATTCAAAACAATGTGGATAAATAAACATTACATTTGACAGAGTAATCTATATGTTAAAGGGTTGAGTCATCAGAGAGTTACAAAAGTGTCTTACACACACACACACACACACACACACACAGAGGCTGTTTCAACAAGACTTGAGATAAACTAAACTTGGAAGCCGCATCCAACATCTTTTTTATTATAAATTTAACTCAACATCTTTGAACTGAATCCTTTTATCAGTCAATGTTTGTCATTGTTTATATGTATTTTTTTCCAACGAACTTAGAATGACATGTGTAAGTGTATATGATTTTATATGTGTAGGTGTGTTGTACCCGTTTATATATATATATATATGTGTGTGTGTGTGTGTGTGTGTGTGTGTGTGTGTGTGTGTGTGTGTGTGTGTGTGTGTGTGTATAGCTTATCACAGGTTACTGGATCATTGAGATTTTATTCTTTATTTAAGTTCTTTTAGGCTGTTCTTTGGAGTACAATACAACTTACCAAATATTCAGTGCTTCTATTCTCAGAAAAACGAATGCAAAAACAAATAAATATATAAACAAAAAAAAAAAAGAAATAAAGACACCTGATTCAGTAATGTCAACTAAAATAATCTGCCGAGTCTGGAAATAGTTTAGTTAATAGATGTGTGAAATGTGAAGGAAGTTAATAAAATCACCAAAGTTAGTTAGTCGTGCTGAAACTTCTTTCTTCTGGTGGACATTCTAATTTTATTGTGTCAGATCACAAGAGAAGAAAGTAGAAGTTGAAGAAAGTTGTTCTTTATATTGAATAGTCGACTTGTATTATGTCAGAACACGGCAGGGATTGCAAGGAAAAGAAATAATAAACAAAATAGATAAATAAATAATAGATCGGAAGGTATAGTAAGGTTAGCGTGAGGTAAGTAAATATCTCACTGATGTAGAAGACCAAGTTTAATTTCCTTACATTCTATTGATTTATATATGATTTCCAGAAGAGGGGAAAATCCAGACTTGTAGAAAGTTGGTTGTTCAGAAACAAAATTCCAAAAATAAAATTTCTAAAAAGTCCAGCCATAATTCTCATGGAGTGTCTTGAAGAAATGTATTGTTTAATATCCCTCTTTAACAGAGTTGGTGAAGATACATGGCTCAGTGGTTAGGGTGTTTAACTCACATTCATAGTAAGGTCATGATTTTGATTAGCAGTGACACATTGTGTCTTCATGTTGCTCCATTTCACTCAGCTGACATAACTATGTTGTACTTATACTTCAGAGGGCCAGCCTTGTCATGTTCTGTATCATACTGAATCGCCCTGAGAACTATGTTAAGACTATGCGTGCCTGTGTGGGGTGCTCAGCCACTTGTACATTAATATCATGAGCAGGCTGTTCCATCGATAGGACCAACTGGAACTGCCATAGTTGTAATGAGCACAGTGCTAAGCTACAGAGTATATAACTATAACGCTATAGCATATATATATATATATATATATATATATATAAAATGGAGAAATTATACAAAATATATAAATAGATGACGAATATTACACATTCCATCTATATTATTAATACTATATATATATATATATATATAAATATATATACATATATATATATATACATATATATATATATATATATATATATATATATATATATATATATACATATATATATATATATACATATATATATATATATATACATATATATATATATAATTAATCAAAGGACATACTAAGTATGTTTACCTGCTGGAAATAACAGCCAAAACTCTTATTTAAATTACCAAAATACACTAATAATAATGCTTTTCTGGGGCCTGCAGTCGCTTATATTATTGATTGTTATTATCATTTTTAATTATTACACTAGATAATAATAGTCAATGATATCTTTGCAAATATATATAAATATATATATATATATATATATATATATATATATATATATATATATATATACTGTACCATCGGTGTTTATAGGTGTATTGAAGAGTAATTGCTATACGACAGGTACATTGAAGTATAGTGCTGCAATACAAGTGTGTATATACATATATGTGCATATGTATAACTTAGTGTGTGTATGTATATACATGTATATATATATATATGTACATACATATTTGTATACATATAGTGGAGAATGACAGATTTGTAAGGAGTGGTGACAATATTCACTTTATTATAGTGTTATTATGTAAATAGATGTAGAAAATTAGAAAACAATGAAATGCTATTACAATATTTGAAATTACTATCATTATACATACTGATAGAGATTCTATATATAGATATGCATATATATATATATATATTTATATATATATTTATATATATTAATGTTTGTTTTCATGTTCAGTTATAATAAAACAATTTTACATCAATCTGATGAGTTACTCTATAATTTTTTAGAGTACAAATTTATTATACTTAAACAAAAAAATATTGACAGTAACTTCGAAATTTTGGTCAGCTAAATCGTTGTCCAACAATGGTTTAGCTGGCTGAAATTTGAAGTCAGTCTCGATAATATACTTATTTAAGAGTTATATATATATATATATATATATATATATATATATAGAGAGAGAGAGAGAGAGGGGGGGGGAGAGATGAACACACTCATACACTTTCCAAAAGAAATTTTACAAGCTAGAACAAGACTACTTTCATCTCCATCAAAGTTATGCTCCGATCAAAATTAAGGATTTAAGGTTCAAATGAACCTTCAATCTGTCTTCAATTAAGTCATATCAATAAATATAATGTGGTACATATAATATGGACCAGATGTAGTGTTTTCCCAACTTCTTTGTAGGGAAATATGGTTATAGCAAAAATTTGAACAGAACAGACAACTTTTGGTGTATGAATATGAAAATATAATTGAAGATGATAGCTAATCTCTGCTTAACGGAATATGACCATTGGTAAACTTTCGTCTATGTTTTATTGCCTGTGCACTAGATTGACCAGACAATATACTTTGTACAAAGCAATGATAAGCCAAAACAGCTAATGAAATGAGCTTTTCTGGCTTTTTTATTTGCAACATTTCTAATAACACTATCAAAATCAATTTCTGTGGCAATACTTCACTCACTATTTGGTCTTGGTAAATCAACATGTCAGATTTGAGACACGGCTGATCATAAAAAGTTTTTGAGATGCTCGCTAAAAGATCTTTCTGTTGATACTACAATAACTAGAATTGTCAACAATATTTTCGAACTAGCACAAACATTTGAAAACATCTTACAAAGTTTGTAGTCATAATAATCATGGCAATTCTAAAGGTTTCAGTTCTGATTTTCCAAAATTTGCTTTAAGTACCGACAGTAAATATTTTATTCATGTTTCAAAATGTTCATCATAAATATAAGAAGCATATATGTGTGCTAAGCTATTTGCTGTTTTATGCCAGCCCATTTCCAGGTCTTGTGGAATATTTCTGTAAGAAAACAAAAATTTTCAACCATCTGCTTCACAACATTAAAATGTGTGGTTAGTATTGCAAATAACATTGTCAACGTGAACATGAAACAGACTTTTTTTTCTGAAGTGTCAGTCTTTTGCAGATGAATCTTTCTTACCAGGATAACAACAGATGCTGTTTGGTCATGCATGCTTCTTCTTACTCTTAACTCACTATTCACAGGGAAAGTTTGGTTTTTATCAGAAGAGCAGATGCTACTTCTTTCGCTTCATCTGAGGCGGCATCTCTGGCTTAAATTCCCCCCTCCCCCTCATCATCATCCTCATCACCATCAGCAACAAACAACAACAATCATCCCCCATCGTTCATAGTTTTTTAATGCTTGCATGAATTGGATAGGACTTTTGGAGGAAGAATTTTTCTAGATGGAAACCCATACCGATAGCAATCCTTTCAGTCACTTCTTCCAGCAAGCAGACATATGGTGTATCTATTCTAAAATCTGGCATCCACAAGCCATATCTCTTGAACCCATCACCATCCAAAGAACTGACATTATCACACAAACAAATCTTTTAGATATAATGCTTTTCGTCTTTTACTTCTTCCCTTGTTTAAGCCGTTAAGATCTAAAAAGAGCTTGTAAAGCTCACCGAATGTTAAGGTAAGGTTTAAAAGGTTTGATACTTTCAAGTCTAACAGACCACCTGGCTTATGACTTGTTCTATAAACAGGAATCTATGTAACTTTTAGTAAATCCTAAATTTAAGTTATAAATCTTATTGTTTCAAAATAAGTTAAGTCTCTTGGTATACCACACCAGTTGAATTGTTTTCACACAAATTGAGAATAAGGCAACCACATGGGGCAATGTGTGACTATTGTTTAGGTACCAACGAACTTTCTCCAACAACATCAAGTAGGGATCCTGTACTCATTTTCTGTATTTATTGCTACAATCTGCAAGCTAAAGAAATCATTCTTGTACCTCATACTTACCATTATCTAGATTAAGATATCTTAAAAGAAATGTTGCTATATATATATATATATATACGACAAGCTTCTTTCCGTTTCCGTCTACCAAATCCACTCACAAGTCTTTGGTCGGCCCGAGGCTATAGTAGAAAACACTTGCCCAAGGTGCCACGCAGTGGGACTGAACCCGGAACCATGTGGTTGGTAAGCAAGCTACTTACCACACAGCCACTCCTGCTACTGGATTGTCTGCACATATTTCAATGTGAACAACCAAGTGTTGAGTTCTGCTTGGGTTGACAAATTTTTGATAGTCTGTATCTTCATCATTCATTACTGAATAAATATTCTTGTAATCAACTTGATGAAGAGCACTAACTCTAAGCCAATTAAAAATTTCTGATATCAAGAAAGTTAAATTAGAAGGCAAGCAAGCACATGCCTTTTGGCAGCATCAAGTTAAGCTGACATGCGCATTTTAATGAATGTAATAACGGGGTTCATATTTCTCCCTTTCAAATACTCTGAGTTATACTGATCACTAATATTATTTGCTCCATTGTCCTCAGTCCAATGCAATTATTTATATCAATGTTGTCCATCGTTGAAAAACTTCCAATTCCATTACAAAGACGTCCACTAGTTACTGAAACAACAGGAATTATCCTTAAAATGGATGTTTGCACTCTTTAGTGTTTATCTGTAAAATACTTTGCAAACAAGCACATTATTTTTGTGATTCTTATATCACATTGGTTCATCACTTAATAACGAGTGTTTTGACTCTGTCAATTTGTTAATTAATTACTCATGCCATACCAGCCAAAGTAATAGAATTCTTGATTAGACTCATACATTTTAATCAATGTATCTTAGCATCTTCACGTACACTCCCTTTACTATCGTTTATTAGATTAATCTTCTGATTGAATACTGCAGTGACATGCTGTTTGTACAGTAGATTTAATTTTGAAAATTTTCCTATCAGTATTTTGGGTCCTAGCCTTTGTAAATATATTTGAAATTAGATTTGACTATGCACAATTATTAGCATTCTTTCTATCTTTGCAGAATTCTCATGATCAGTTAGAGCAGATTTAAGCATGTTTGTTAGTTATAACACTTGCACATTGCGTTATTACTCTTCCAAATAAACAACTTAACCTGACTTTCCTAAACTTTATTATACTGTCTGCTGTCTTTAGTATTCTACTTTCCATTATGAAGAGCTATTAATAAGATGTGCTAAACCTTTACAATAATGGGGTTCTCTTGCTACAACTATTGTAAGAGAATTTTTTTTCCTTTACCTGATTAAAGCATAGAACTCACTAAACACGCAAAGCTTTTATAAAGACAAAAATCAAATATAATAAATCCCACACAAAAGCTCCCTTTTTCAATTCAGTTAGGCCACAAATTAAACATCATGATATCAATACCATCTTAAAATATCAAAATATAAAAAATAAAAAAATCTAAGAAAAATATCATTTTTAATAAAACCTTCATGTTTGTATGCAGATGTTTAGTTTTATAGTAGTGAAATAATAAATTTATTATTGTTTAATATCTAGTCTATTGACATTAAAACAACTACTACTAATAATAATAATAACAATAATAATAATTATAGGCCTTTCTGCTTAAAGGACAAAGCCTTGTGAGTGGATTTGGTAGATGTAAACTGAAAAGAAGCCCAAATATATATATATATATATATATATTGATAAACAAGTGTAAGTGGCATACGAGTGGGTATATATTTATAAAAAAGAAGTTTGAAAATGCCAATATATAAAAAAATGAATTTTAATTTAACATGTTTCGGTTCTTGTAAAAACGAACCTTATCAAAACTACATATTTAATAAAATGAAATTAAATGAAGAGTTCATAATTGTTCCTTACTGGTGTCAATAGTTTTTACCATTGCCAACAGGGACACTACTACTACTACAACCAACAAAAAAATGCCCCCATGTGGACTATTGACACCAGTAAGGAACAATTACGAACCCTTCATTTAATTTCATTTTATTAAATATGTAGTTTTGATAAGGTTCGTTTTTACAAGAACCGAAACATGTTAAATTAAAATTCATTTTTTATATATTGGCGTTTTCAAACTTCTTTTTTATAAATATATATATATATATATGTATGTGTGTATATGTTTATGTGTCTATGTTTGTCCCCCCCCCCCAACATCGCTTGACAACTGATGCTGGTGTATTTACGTCCCGGTAACTTATCGGTTCAGCCAAACAGACCGATAGAATAAGTACTAGGCTTACAAAGAATAAGTCCTGGGGTCGATTTGCTCGACTAAATGCGGTGCTCCAGCATGGCCACAGTTAAAATGACTGAAACAAGTAAATGAGTAAAAAAGTAAACTTAACCTCAGTGATATTTGAATTCAGTGAATAAAAAATCCAAGAAATATCATTGGGCATTTCTTACAGCATTCTAAGGATTCTGTCAGCTTGTAGCAGGACCAATTTCTATTAATGCATATTGAAAACATTTGACTTATATTGGTTCATCAAGTAAATCTGTAGTGATTGGTTAACACACCTATCCTATGAGTGTTTTGGACCTTTGTTGTGTCCTGTGTTATGATTGGCTGAGTGATGTGTGGCTATTGGATTGAAGATCCAATCACATTGCACGTAATATATTTCAAACAACTAATGTTGCTTGTGTCCTGGAGCCTCATTTTCACAATAAATTGATGCAACACATTATTTACATGTCAGTGGAGTGAGAGTTAGGCAGATCCTACCTTTCTGAGGACAATTAATATACAACGGATCCTATATAACCAACGATGACCCAAGCTGGCTTATCAAAATGATGGCTGAACAACAAAAACAGAATTTGTTATGTTTCTTGCTTTGGTCCACTGTACCACTTTATGAAGGAATAATGTTGTTGCTGATTTAAAGTTGGTTTCTTTTGTTACTTCTATGAATGTACACACAAAATACATTATACAATGATATAAACGATCCTTTAGTAAAACCAAGGTCAACTTTATATTAATGTAAAAAGCTTTTAGTTTTAATAATTATTTTTTCTTTTTTCTGTTATGGGCACACAGCCTGAAATTTTGAGAAAGGGGTCTGCCTAGTCATTACTATCGATTCTAGGGCTCAACTGGTATTTATTATATTAACCCTGAAAGAATGAAAGATAAAGTCAAACTTGTTCTTGTCAAAGTGCCATGGCAGTTCTTTATCATCATCATTTAATGTCTGCTTTCCATGCTAGCATAGGTTGGACGATTTGACTGAGGACTGGCGAACCAGATGGCTACACTACACTCCAATCTGATCTGGCAGAGTTTCTACAGCTGGATGCCCTTCCTAATGCCAACCACTCCGAGAGTGTAGTGGGTGCTTTTTACGTGCCACCGGCACGAGGGCCAGTCCGCCGGTACTGGCAACAGCCATGTTCAAATGGTGTTTTTTTATGTGCCACCTGCACAGGAGTCAGTTCAACGTTTTGTTCACATGCCACCGGCACAAGTGCCAGTGAGGCAAAGCTGTAAACAATCGCGCTCAAATGGTGCTTTTTACGTGCCACCAGCACAGAAGCGAGACCGCTGCTCTGGCAGTGATCCCGCTTTGATGGTGCTGTTAGCACTCCACTGGCATGGGTGCCAGTTATCAAATTTGGTTCAGTTTCGATCTCACTTGCCCCAACAGATCTTTGCAAGCTGAGTTTAGTGTTCAATGAAGGAAGGTTGGCATATAAATAGAAATGTGCCTGAGTGTGTATGTGCATAAGTGTGTGCATTTACATATACACACAAATTATATATATATATGTGTGTTTATGTACATGCACACACATATATTATATATATATACATATGTGTGTGTGTGTGAATGTACATGCATACACAAACACCCACACACACAATACTGTATCTATATATGCATGTCTGTATGTGTACTTTGGTCAGAAAAACCATTCCAGTGTGATAAAATATGTTATGGGCATACCTTTTTGTTATTGTGTCAATATCTTAATGCAATATTTAATGCTTTAGATGAATATTTAATTAGTTTGCCAGATTGTCAAAGCAGTTAATCTGTTAAATTCATTTCTGTATTCATTTCTCCAGGTGTCAAAATTTTCATCACATAACTGTTACCAAGTCATTGATATGGTTGAACTTGCTGCAGTGTAACTATGCCATTGACCAGCTCAAAGTTGTGTGAAATAGATTTTGACGCCTCAAGAAATATATGAAATGTGTATTTAAAAGAGTGTGTGTGTGTGTGTGTGTGTGTGTGTGTGTGTGTGTGTGTGTGTGTGTGTGTGTGTGTGTGTGTGTGTGTGTGTGTGTGTGTGTGTGTGTGTGTGTGTGTGTGTGTGTGTGTGTGTGTGTGTGTGTGTGTATTGTTCTAAATGGCTAATATAATTCTTCACTGTTGTAATTGCTTCAGTTTCAGCACATTCTACAATCAAGTCGTTTACTAAACAAGTACAACTTTGAAGTATACATATAAGTGTCTGTGTAGTAAGTAGCTTGCTTACCAATCACATGGCTCTAGGTTCAGTCCCACTGCATGGCATCTTGGATAAGTGTCTACTACTATAGCCTCAGGCTGACCAAAGCCTTGTGAGTGGATTTGGTAGACGGAAACTGAAAGAGTCCTGTCGTATATATATATATATGACAAACACAGACACATACACAAATACATGCACACACATATGTGTGTGTGCGTGTGTGTGTGTGTGTTTGTCCACACACCATCACTTGACAAGGGCATCCAGTCATAGAAAAACCATGCCAAATCAGACTGGATCTTGGTGCAGCTTCCCAGCATGCCAGCCCAGTCAAACCGTCCAACCCATACCAGCATGGACAATGGACATTAAATGATGATGATGATGATAATTAGTATATTGAATTCTTAAGACTGGTTATTGGTATTACTATGCCTAAATGAAATCATAATGTGTATGCACATACACACACACATTTACATAAACAATCACACATGCACACATATACATAATAATTTCAACGAAAATCCTTTGAACAGGTAAAAATTAAAAAAAAAAGTAAAATCTCTCAAATTTCATGTTTTTCAAAATCAAAATTAGAAGCAGGAATTGGTAGAATTCCAAACACTAAAAAAGTACAATTCCTCTATGTAATCATGTCACGGAAATTATTTAAACCAACATTAAAATATTTTAGTTTAATTATTCATTTGAAAACAAAATTATTATTTCTAACTATCCTCTAGACATGTTGTGAAAATGTAAAAGTGCGAAAGTGTGTGCGTATATTGGTGTGTGTGTGAGTCTGTTCTTTCAACAACAAACAAGAGTTGGTGATGGTCATGGTAGAGTTGGGACAGAGTAGGGTTTATACAATTGTTTTTCTTTGATTTTCTTTTATTTAAACTACTTACATATTCTTTGTTTTATGGATTTGTTTATTTTTAATTTATTTCAAATATTCTGTTTTATTATAAAAAAAAACAAAAACAAAAAACGTGGTTTTAATTAGTTTTGTTC
This sequence comes from Octopus bimaculoides, assembly GCF_046866305.1. Classification (NCBI taxonomy): domain Eukaryota; kingdom Metazoa; phylum Mollusca; class Cephalopoda; order Octopoda; family Octopodidae; genus Octopus; species Octopus bimaculoides. The sequence continues at coordinate 44,945,336 of NC_142945.1, read as the reverse complement.
CATTTAAAAAAAATTTCTTTATTCAGAAATCAACTTTAATGGATTAACCTGATCATTAAAACACACACAAAACATACACACAAACAAATACACAAAACTTACCCTCAAAACTCAAACCAAATAAAGAAACAAATTACATTATTTATAATCGGATAGCAATTAAAAAAAAAACGATTAAAAAAATAACAAAATATTGCCCCCAAATCTCCCCTCCGCGAAATCACAAAAATAATTTAAAAATTCTATCATCTGATGAGATATAATAAAATTCATTTGAGATTAATTGCTTTCATTATACAACCCACTGCAGACAAGTTCGAACAGAATTAGACATTTTAATAACAATTTCCAAGGCAAGTGAATGATAAAGTTTTACTTTAGCTAATTAGAAAGAACTTCATTTGACAGTATCGCTTACTGGTGTGCACATGTGTGTGTGCATGAGAGAGAGAGAGAGAGAGAGAGAGAGAAAATAAAAACATTCTTCTGTTATGGCATGATGATAAATGGTTCAATCATCAGGAATCAACAGTTTTACAACTTACAGTTGGCATTTGGCAATAAAACAAATAGTTCTAAAAAAAATACAGTGAATAGTTTTGCATGCTTAAAATCTATGGTTGTGTGGCTTTGTATGTGTGAGTATGTGTATGCGTGTGATTGGATGTCTGAATGCATGTGTATGTGAAGGTTTTATTTTGTTATGTATTGGGTTGGTGCATAATTATTGCGGCTTTTATTTTTCAGCAAATTTTATTTAACAAAAACAATAACAACATGTAACAAAAACATCTTTAAATGCTTATTCCGGAGCATATTCACCATCTACTTCAATTACTGCTACCCATTTGCTTCTCAGACGGTCAGACCATCATTTAAAGATGCTTTTGCTAAATATTGTTATTGTTTTTGTTGAATAAAACTCGTAAAAGAGCTGCAATAATTATGCACCAACCCAATATATACATACATAAATACATACATATATATATATATATATATATATATATATATATATATATATATATATATTGTTGTATTTTGGGATGGTCAATTTTTTCTGCCAAATAAACACACACACTATATATATTTTTTTACTTCATTTGTTTACTTTTGTTCTTATTTTTATTATTTTAACGGATGTTCACTGTCTGGAAATTTTTCATCACACATCTGTAACTCCTTCAGTGACACTTTTCATTTTTCTGTGTGTTCTTGCTCCACTGCATTCTGTTCGTTTAAGATGTGTATCCTTATGTGTACATGCATTTGTGTCCTTGTTTGTGTATGTCTATGTGTGCGTGTATGCTTGTGTGTGTGTCATAGTTTTTAGCAGCAGTGTGGCCTTCCCCTCAGCCCCATCTGCTCACCCCATATGTGTATATTCATAGACATTTGAGCATAGGCTTAGCTGTGTGGTAAGAAGTTTGCTTCCCAGCCACATGGTTCTGTGTTCAATCCTACTGCATGGCACCTTGGGCAAGTGTCTTCTACTATAATAGCCTCAGGCTGACCAAAGCCTTGTGGGTGGATTGAAAGTAGCCTGTTGCAAGTATATACATATATATATATGTATATATCATCATCGTTTAATGTCCTCTTTCCATGCTGCCATGGGTAATTACCTATTTATACATGTGTGTGTGTTTGTCACTCACCTCTGCTTAAAAACTGGTGTTGGTTTGTTTGTGTCCCTATTATCTAGCAGTTCAGCAAAAGTATCAGGCTTAAAAATAGAAAGAAGTACTGGGGTTGATTTATTCAACTAAAAATTCTTCAAGGTGGTGCCCCAGCATGGCCACAGTCTAATGAGACTGAAACAAGTAAAAGAAGACCTACCAAAAAAAGCAGCAGCCAAATCTCTCTGGAATCATGTCTTAAAAACAGGAAGGACACTTTAATCAATAGAATCCTAGAAACACTGTATGGGGATGAAACAGTGGATAGCCATGACTAGTTCAGCCACAGATTTTTTTTTTATGATAAGGAGAGGAGGATGGACAGATATCCATGCAAGTAAAAAAAAGCTATATAGATACTCGCCTATTATAACTTGTAGATAAAACGGGTAGATAACTTTCAAACTAACAATATATTATCAATAAGATAAAGATATTGTCAGAAGTTTCATACTAGAGATAATAATATATAGGGAAGTTGTGGAGATTTTAAAAACTTGATAAAAGATCAAAGGAGATAATTGAGAAAAAAAAAAAAAGGACGAAAAGTCAAGGTAAGAAAAAAAGCAACAAAGATTTAAGCAAAATGAAAAAAAAAAAACAAATGAAAAACAGTAACAACAGCTATAGCAACATTTATCCTATTAGAGTATGATAAAGTTGGAAATTTAGAACGTAAGGATTTCATAGTTGGCACATGTATATGTATGGGATATTTGACTATCTTTAGTGCCTTCATCTTCAATAGCAGCTCACTTAGAATGTAACATTGTTATCTCCAAGAACTATTCTTTAAAAGGTCACATTGATTCCAGTGAAGAAAATTTTTTTTACTTGTTCTATATGATTTTTGTCATGTTGTTTTCTTCTAGAAAAATCTGTACATGAGGTCACCGTATCCCATCGATTGACGTGAAACTATGTTTAGCTTTAAAAGCCATTTGCAATTAACGCAATTGTGTTTACTGGAGATATATTTCTCTAGTGTTGTTATGTTAGCAAACAAGTGCATAACTACCTAGCCCAATCTGGTGTGTGCGTGTGCATGTGTGTGAGGTTATATCCTAGACTGGCTATAGTGACTTAATCTAAAGAAAGAAACACATTTGTAAGAAGATCAGTTACGGAGGTTTCTAGGTTTTACTAACTAATCAGTCTTGATTGGTTGTTCCCTTTGGAACTTGGATCTATCTATCTATCTATCTATCTATCTACCCTTCTACCTATCTATGTATCCATCCATCTACCTATCTATGTATCCATTCATCTACCTATCAATATGTCCATCCATTCACCTGCCTGTCTGCCTGCCTACCCACCTGGGTTGTGTTGGTTTATCCTGTAGTTCTCTTATGTATTGACACTCTATCATATGCTTATTTATTATAGTATACCAACTTCATTGAAATTAGTTTGCTAGAATCAATTTCACCAAAATTTAATCCAAACAGGAAGACTCTCTTAATCAACTGAAATTTCACTTTTATTTTGAGAGTAAAAAAAAAATATATTCTCCATAATTGTCAGTGACTCTCGAAGAAAAGGGGGAGATCATTTCAAGAAAAATAAAAATATTTCAGAAACTAATTTACAAGGTTAGAAATGTGATCTTTTCACCTATGTACTTGTTTAATTAATGTGACCTCATTAGCATAGTATTGTCCAAACAAGTCTGAAATATATATATAGTTGACACATTTTAATATAGAGAAAAAGCCTTATGAATATTTATTAGCTCATTTTATTTTAAATTAAGGAATAGAGGTAAGATACTGCTGTCGGTGGTGGGGGAAAGCCAAAAGGAAATAAAAAAGGAAAAAAAAAAAGAAAAAGAGGAAGGTAAGCAACACATCTAAAGTCTCACATTTTTGATTTTTATATAGTTCTTTATTATGATACTAAAGGATTCTTAGGGAACAGATTAAATAAAGATTTGAGAAGAGATTCAATCCAGCAAAGTGGAGAATGTTAAGAACAGGCTGTTGGTGAGAATTACTTTCAAACAACTTTTTGAGCGTGGCCATTGCCAGTACCGCCTGACTGGCCCTCGTACTGGTGGCACGTAAAAAGCACCCACTACACCCTTGGAGTGGTTGGCACTAGGAAGGGCATCCAGCTGTAGAAACTCTGCCAGATCAGATTGGAGTTTGGTGTAGCCATCTGGTTCGCCAGTCCCCAGTCAAATTGTCCAACCCATGCTAGCATGGAAAGCGGATGTTAAATGATGATGATGATGAAAGTACACACTTTTTTTTTACTTTTAGTCATGAGAGGAGGGAGTGCCAATGACTTCTTCAAAGCGTCAGAGATGTGCAGGAGGAACTGAGAAAACAGCACAAATGATTTGTATATAGAAACCAAATGTTCAAGCTACACATTAGCTCGCTCTCTCCTTCAAGTCATTGTCTGAACAGGGAAACAGTGTACCACATATCAGGTGTTAAAGTGATTTCAGAGCAGTCTGAGATGAAGAGTTTTTCTCTAGAACACACCACACCATCCAGTCTAGGAATTGAAGCCATGATATCGTGATCATATGTCTTCTTAGTCTTAGGTCGTCCTGTGCCACGTGGCACATTGGGCAGCAAGGCTTCTCTGATGTGGTTGGTTGGCCACGGTGATTTCAGCTTCATCCCATGAAATGTAAATGACTTTGAAGTCATCGATAAAGGTGTGGTACCAAATCGCTTTTGGTCGCTCTTGTTTACCCTTGCCATGTGGTGGTTTCCACAGAATGGATGTTTTCACATGCTACAACGATGGTAATTGGAGGATATGGCCTGTGAATTGCAAGTGGCACTCAGTGACAATGTTATGGAGTGGACGGATGGGTATCAGTTCAGTGATGTATCTCGTCATTGGTGAAGTGGTCCTGGTATGATATTCACAGTATCCAATGGAGGCATTATAGCTGAAATACATCGAATCTTTTTGTGATCTTTCCAATATCTTCCATGTTACCAATGCATATATTGCCGATGGCATGACGATGTTGTTGAAGAGGCACACTTTGGTCTTGGTAGAGATCGCCCTGCCTGCTCTGATGGGTTTAAGTCTTTGAAAGATAGCTGAGGCCTTCCCAATCCAGCAGGCAACATCGTGTTCTGTGTCTCCATTGTTGGCCATGATGCTGCCCAAATAGGTGAACTCATCAACTTCCTCAATTTAGTGTTTTCCAATTATCAAGGGATCATGAGTGCAACACCCTAACAACACATGGTTCCAGGTTCAGTCCCACTGCGTGGTACCTTGGGCAAGTGTCTTCTACTATAGCCTTGGGCTGACCAAAGCATTCTGAGTGGATTTGTTAGATGGAAACTGAAGGAAGCCCGTTGTATATATGTATGTGTGTATGTAAGTTTGTGTGTCTATGTTTGTCCCCCCAACATCACTTGACAACTGATACTGGTGTGTTTACGCCCCCGTAACTTAGCGGTTCGGCAAAAAGAGACCAATAAAATAAGTACTAGGCTTACAAAGAATAAGTCCTGGGATCGATTTGCATGACTTAAGGCAGTGCTCCAGCATGGCCACAGTCAAATGACTGAAACAAGTAAAAGATTAAAAGAGTCTCCCACAGAGTTTGTAACAACTTTGTATGTATTCATATTTTATGAAGGAACAGACCCAGATGGCAATAAAAATGAAATGATTATTATCATCATCATTATTATTATTATTATTATTATTATTATTATTATTATTATTATTATTATTATTATTATTATTAGTAGTAGTAGTAGTAGTAATAGTAGTGTTAAGGTATTGGATTGTCAGAAGCAGTTGAATGCTGGACTAAACATCTGTAAATACTTATTAAATACTACAGTGTTCTGAGTTTCATATATTACACATGTCAACATTACATTTCATCCCTCCAAGAGATGGTGGTGTTAGTGATGGTAGCGATGGCTGTTGTATTGTTGTTGATGATGATGATGATGATGGTAGTGGTAGTGGTGTTGGTGGGAATCGATAAAACAACTCATTTGTTCTGTAATCGATTCAATAGGCTTCACTCACTCATTCAATACATTCATGGCTCTTTGCCAATGCAATATATCATTACTACTACTACTACTAATACTATTATTATTATTATTATTATTATTATTAGTAGTAGTAGTAGTAGTAGTAGTAGTAGTAGTCAATGAGGGAGCTTCTACATGGTAACCCAACCTGCTAGAAATAGCACAGAAATCACTTTCAAATTACACACCGATGTTTTAAAATGTGAAGGACACATGAAAAAATTCAGTCCTATTTAAATAGATACCCCGGTTAAAGATAGGCTGACAAGAAAAGGAATCCTGTATATTTCAGTCTGCCATGCTAGTAACAGCAGCTAAATCTCCCACAGGTTACCTCCAATTTTCTTAATGATATGAAGGCCAGATTGGATAATACAATTCAATATGTCCCTGGAAAGGCAGAATGGCTCACAGCTGGAATGCTTTTGATTATAGCACTGACCTGATGCTAAATGACAACAACAATAGCCTTAACAATTATTACTACAACCATTTCAAATATTGTATTGTTCTTAAGCTTTGTGTTGGAAACATTGTGATATATTTCAGTGAGAGTCAATAACTGTATTTACATACTTACATTGCCAATCTACACCAGATAGACAAGCTGTTGATTGAATATTTGAAAGTAATAAGAATAGCTGACATATTCATACATCTTGTAAACAAATTATCAATTATATCTTTCTAAGTCATAAATTTTGTTTGAAAAACTTCATACTCAGATATCTAATTTCTCTCTTGAAAATAATACACAGTATATTTCAAAAGTAATTTGTCAGCTTATCTCTAAGCTACAATTAACACTGAAAAATGATAAAATATTGATATATATATATATATATATATATATATATATATATATATGTGTCAGTAAAGATGCTAGCAGGGAAAGTCCTAATGGCTTCTAAATATATTCATAGAAAAATCACCAGGTCGTTTTGTCAGACCCCATAGAAAGCAAATTTAAGATGAATCAGAGGGAAAAAAAATGGCTAAAATAGTGAGTAAAACACTGGTAGTTACAAGCTGATTGTGTAATTATGTGGCTAAGAAATTTGTTTTGCATTTAGGCTGTTCTAAGTTCAATCCCTGTTTATGCTACTCAGAAAAAAGAAAATCGTTTTCTACTATAAGCTCAGGCTGATCAACAGATTGTAAGTGGAGCTTTGTTGATGGAAAACTATATGGAAAGCCCAAAACAGGTCTATGTATATGCATGTCTTAATTTACCATGTTTACATGTATGTGTGTGTGTTTATTTTCAGTTGATATACATTAATGAATTGTAAAACCTCAATGAGAAACGCATAAAAAAAGAAGCCTTTCAAGCAAAGTCGTTTGAGATATTTGTTCAACACTGACTTACACACATTCTTTGTCAGTCTCACTGTTAGAAATGAAGGAGAAGATATTATTGACTGATTTGTTAAAGTGTTGATGGAAAAATAAGGATTAAAATAAAAAGGAAAACAAAAACAATAAAAAAAGAACCAAACAATCAAAATTATCTGATACCCAACATGGATTAGTTGTAATCTATACAAGTATCATTGATGGGAACCCCTCCTTAATCACTTGGAACTCACAATCACCAACTCTGTCTCTGCAAGAGACAATACATATATCAACAACTGTAGTGTCTCTCAGAAGGAACTATCTTATTGTTGCCAACAGAGGTACACCCCATTAATGAACGAACTTCAAATCAATAGCAGCTAACAACTCATATAACCCCCTGTCCTCCACATGAGGACAGGGTGTTTAATCTTTGCTGCCCATATAGAGTAAAGCCTACCCATGTTATTCATGCAACATAAAACATAACCTGACGCCATCAAATTTGGTTGCCCCGACAAAATAACTGCTACTGTTAAGGTGTTGTTAACACTCTACTGGACGATAGCAATAGCAATAGACACATGCCAACATCCCACCCTACTATGTGTGCTGTCCAATACAAGAAACTGATGTTGTTGAATATAATCTGAAACAGCCTGCCACCAGCATCCTGTTTCCTGGACCAGGGTGTGTGTGTGTTGTACTCTTGAGCAAGACACTTTATTTAACTGTTGCTCCAATTCATTCATCTGTTGAAATGATTTGCAACATCACTGGTGCCAAGCTTTTGCTTTACCTTGGATAACAATGATGGCATGGAGAAGGGAAGCTGGTATGAATGGCTGACTACTGGTCTTCCATAAACAACCATGCTTGGACTTGTGCCTCAGAAGGGAACTTTCTTGGTGCAATCCCATGGTCATTCATGACTGAAGGGGGTCTTTATATATATATATATATATATATATATATATATATATATATATATATACACACACACACACACACACATAAGTATAATACATACGTGCATATATATACATATGCACATACACAAACACACATACATAATTATATACAACAGGCTTAAGGCAGTTCACATCAGCAAAATTTACTCAAAAGCATTGGTCAGTCTGGGACAAATGCAGAGGAAAGTCACTTGTCTCAGATAACATTTTGTAGTACTGAACCCAAAACCATTTAGTTGTAAATTAAACTTCTTATATGCCAAGTCATGCTTGTGCCAAGGCTATGTCCCAACCTTACACACACACACACACACACAATGTGTCCGTAAAGTCATGGTAGAATTTCAAAACTAATTACTGATGTAATTTGCTATACTGTGTAGTTTTGCAAGTTATACAACTGAAATATAATCAGTGTTTCTTAGAAGACAAATTAGAGTTTCAGAAGGGGGGAATACTTGAAAATATTCTCTGTCTAGACTTTTGACATTCTATTCATAACAGCAATGGTGAGATTGCTGTTTAACCCCCAGGTCAGCTCTGATCAAAGAATTCCATCCATAACACTCTAATAGTAATTATTTTAGAGAACGGATCAAGAACTATGTTATCCATTTTGTTCCTCCTCATTAAAAAAAAAAAATTGATGGAAATTTGATATCTGTTTCAAGCAAGTAGGCAAGCAAGGACATGAAGGCTCTCTCTCACTGATTTGTAGCAATGATATTCTACTTATTGAAGGTGATGTATTTGTATAAAAAGGATAAAATTATGGATCTGAAAGAAAATTATGTTCCTTAGTGTTCTGGTACTTTTGGTGCTAAAGATACTGTGCTAAGAATAACGTGTACAACAACTTTGAAACATATGCCTATTGTCAGTATGGCTATGAATTTAAATATTAAAAATGTTAAATGCAATAGAAAAAACGCATATGAAAACAAGGAAATAACAAAAATGTTCAGAGACTGAAAAAGAAATTATCTTTGTGTATAAATGTTTTACTTGTCTGCCTTCTGCTCTTTGAATTTTAAAAATTGTTGAAATGACAACGCCATATGTTTCAGAGGGGATTTCACCAATCAAAATTGTTTATCTTACCTGCAAAGAATAGAAAGAAAAACATAGATGAAGGAAAGAACCAATAAAAAAAAGACATGAGGTAAAAACATAGACAAATACATGGATAAGCATACGCACATGCACACACATATTTATGCAGGTTTGTATGTATGTGCATGAGTATATATTCATATAAAGATAAACAGATATGGATAAATAAATAAATACATTATATCAATGTGATATAACTGATAGCTGTATAATACAAATATGGTATAGATAGTGAGTGTGTGTGTATGTATATATATATTATGATGTGTACATAAGTGGATTGTATATGATTTATATATCATTGATTAATTAATATGCTATATAAACTGATCGCTAATGGACGAAATAAATAATAAGTTAGAAAATTCTTCACTTAAAATACGTGTCTGTAATAGTTTCCAATGTATTCATTACATCAATTAATACATCTATTTCTTGTCATTTATTTCTTGTTATCTCAGCAGAAAATAATGTCAAGTTTACTGAGGCAACATGATTTGCAGAAAGTACCAATTCTAGTTTTTGGTAGTTATATTTTTCAGCATACAATTTGAATTTTCAGATGAAAATTTTTACCAAAAGTTACATAGGTCAACTTATACACCAAGAGGACATTGGAAAATCAAAAAGTCTAAATTTCAATGTGAAGGATTTGGAAAGCTAGTAACGATGTTTCAATGTTTACACATCATGTGTAGACTACATTCTATATTGACCTGTGAGCTGGAAAACACAGGATGTAACATCATTACTGGAACGACCATGAAATTAAGTAGGTTGCTTACGAACTGCATGGTTCCGGGTTCAGTCCCACTGTGTGGCACCTTGGGCAAGTGTCTTCTACTATAGCCTCAGGCCGACCAAAGCCTTGTGAGTGGATTTGGTAGACGAAAACTGAACGAAGCCTGTTGTATATGTATATATATATATATATATATATATATATGTGTGCGTGTGTGTATATATATATATATATATATACATATAAGATATTATTTTCAGGATCCAAAAGAATTAGGTAGTTAAATAGTAAAAATACAAAAGTAGAGTCAGGGATAGCGTCCCTGTGTACCAACAATGTGTACTGAGTCTTCCAGCTGTAACCAGGGAGGTTGAATTGTCTTACACTAATGCTCTATTTTCTGAGAACTTCTAATTGTTAAATTTTTTCTTTATTCACCGAAAGTAAATGGTTTTATCACATGATGTAACACTTTTCTTCATCAATAAAAAACACGTCTGAAACAGCTGTAGCAAACTGCAACCCATCTGTATTATTGTTTATTTTACATATATATATATATATATATATATATATATATGTGCACACAAAATAAAAAAAAACACATACATACACATACATTATATATGCATATATACACATATATGTACATACAGTCATACACATACACACTGACAGAGGCAAACACATACACATATTATTTATTTATAAACAATTAATAATAATTGGGTTCTCCAATATCCCGGAAGATCCATTTCAAATTATTAGTCAATCAATTCTTTAAATGTATCAATTAATTGGAATCAATTACTGAGAAAAATGAAGAAAAGAAAATTCCTTATTAAAATCTCTTAAATATCACCAGAATTCACAGAAGAAATAATTTGCTTTCTCTTTCTTCTTACAATGTTGATTTTCAATTTTTACTGTAATAACAATTATGTTGAAATTATAAATTGTATTATAGGCTGTATTGGGAAATTGCTGTATTGATACAAAAAATATGACTAGATTCACGTATTTATACATACATACATACATACATATATAGACATACTTCTAAGCAAATATACATATATACATGCATATATAGATATATATTTATACATATGTCTATATATATATATATATATATATATATATATATATATATATGTACAAGAATGTATATGTGTGTGTGTGTGTGTATAAATATATATATATTCACACACATCAGTTTAGAGCCTAACCAGTTAGCCATGAGGCTCAGTCCTTTATGGATGCAAAACTATTGGTCACTATGACTGAACATATGCTTAACTGCATATAAATAAATAAATATATATATATATATATATATATATATATATATATATATATACATATATATATATATATATACATATATATATATATATATATATATATATATATATACATATATATATATGTATATATATATATATATATATATATATACATATATACATATATATATATATATATACATATATACATATATATACATATATACATATATATACATATATACATATATATATATATATATATATATATATATATATATATATATATATATATATGTATATATATATATATATATATATATATATATATATATATATATATATATATATATATATATATATATATATATATATATATATATATATATATATATATATATATATATATAAGTCTATATATAAACATATCTATGTACATGCATGTATATGTCTGTGTGTGTATATGTTTTATACCTTTAGAAATCTCTATGTATACATATATACATACATCACAAACATGGTCATGCTAGCATGGAGGGTGGACTGATGATGATGATGAAATATATATATATGTATATAGATAGATAGATAGATAGATAAACATATATACAATACCGTGTGTTCCTCAATTCATTGATACTTGCGTTTTACCCTTTCCTCATGTCAATAATATCAATGAGGAAGTGATCAAATGTTGGTTCACTGAATAGTGAACTTCATCATTTTAATATTGCAAGATGATGTTGTTGATGAGATTGGTGATGATAATGATAATGAATAATGATGTGTAGCTACATGCAAAGCATGTAGCTAAGCATGAAATTTTCTAAATATGAAACTACTGTGATAGAAAAAAACAAAACAAAAAGAAATTCGACAATTATTGAACAAATACACCCTGTTCAAATCAGTAGACATCTCTTCCAACTAATTTATTCTAATTAGCAACTGTGTTTTGTATTTACTACTTGCTGCCCTAACAACCATTACTGCAGCATTTCGAATGACTGGATATATGTGTGTGTGCATGTGTATATATATACATACATATACATGTGTGTGTGTGTGTGTACATACATATGTATGTGTGTATATATATATATATTTATATATGTGTGCATGTGTGTGTGTGTATATATATATATATATATATACATATATAATATATACATATATATATCATATATATATATATATCATATATATATATATATATATGTATATATGTGTGTGTGTATCTATACGTGCATATGTATAGATATATATGCATGTGTGTATATATATATGTGTTCATTGATTTATATATATTTATTTTTTGTGACTGAATCTTTAGTGGTGTGATTAACTAAAATGTATAAGTGCAGAAAATTGCCCAAGGGACACCTTCAGCATAAATAAGCTAATAGTGAAGTGGTTATTTTATTAATGTACTTAATGCAGTGAGCCAAGTGATTTTCATTAAGTAAAGCTGCGAAATTAATGAAGAACAAAAGTAATATCTAAATTATTAATTCCGACGAAGAAAAGCATGGGAGACAAATGCATGGATAAAAGATTGCAAAATCAACGAAGAAACCTTTATGTGATCTCCCCATATACAACAGATAATAACCAAAGCTGAATCTGATTCAAATGATGCCAACTACATGGCACTATGCGGTCCCTAATATACGAAGACAGGCAGGTAGTAAGCTGGCTGAATCGTTGACAGGCCAAGCAAAATGCTTAGCAGTATTTCGTCTGTCTTTATGTCCTGAGTTCAAATTCCACTGAGGCTGTCTTTGCTTTTCATCCTTTCATGGTTGATAAAATAAATACCAGTTGAACACTAGGTGGATCGATGTAATTTAAGGGATGAGGTCAGCAATTTAAGGGACGGGGGTAAATTGATTTCACTGGCCCCAATATTCAATTGGTGCTTACTTTATGCCTGCACTGAAATTGCTGGTCTTGTGTCAAACTTTGAAACCATTATTATTATTATTATTATTATTATTATTATTATTATTATTCGGTAGTCTTATTCTTATCATATGCTTTCACTACCAAGCACAGCTCTGTGCGCATTGGTTATGTGCTGTGGTTTGTTGTGGTGCTCTTATTTTCACTGTATTGTGTATGGCATACTGTAGGATGTGTGTGGCATACTGGCAGAACTGTTAGTATGCCAGACAAACTGCTTACAGCATTTCATCTGTCTTTATGCTCTGAGTTCAAATTCTGCTGAGATTGACTTTACCTTTTATCCTTTCTGGGTCGATGAAATGAATACCAGTTCAACACTGGGTTCAATGAAATTGCTGGTCATGTGCCAAAATTTGAAATCAATATATGAAGACAAGATGGTCATGGAACGTTAATGTCCATATGCCTGCTAATATGGGTCGACCTAAGATGAAACAGCAACGGCTACAATTCCACAATCTACCATTAGTAAATTATAACAGGCTTCCACTAAAAGAAGCAAGGAATGGAAATAAGTAACACAGGTTTTATCATTTTGCTGTTCTGAAATGATACCTAAAAGTAGACACCTAAAAGAGTCACTGTAGTGTATCCAAGAGCAGTGAGAATATCAGTCATTCAGGTAACTCCAGATCTTCAATCATTCTACAGCATCATTGATATTATAAAGTAGTTAAAAGGCAATGATTTCAATAAAAAAAAGTAAAGAAATAAAAGAAATAGGGAATTTAATAACACACCTGGTTTTGTTTCAGAATTCGTTATCTCATGTAACAGAAAAGTTGGTTTCAAATTTTGGCACAAGGCCAGCAATTTAAGGGAAGTGGGTAAATTGATTACACTGGCCCCAATATTCAATTGGTGCTTACTTTATTGACCTCGATAGCAAGAAAAGCAAAAATCAACCCTGGCAGAATTTGAACTCAGAACATAAAAATGGATGAAATGCCACTAAGTATTTTGCCTGGTATGCTAATGATCCTGCTAACACACTACCTTATCATGCAACAGAAATATTAACGTTCGAAAACTGTACCTAGAAAGTTAATGTAGTAGGAATATCCAACCCCCACATATACAGCTGAGAACTACTTTTGGCACTCTATAATTAATTAGAAATTAGAAGACAAAGTAAAAGAACAGCAATCAAATAAAAAATCATTGTAGACTTGTAACATTTTCTCTAGCATTATAACTAACTATAGGTGACTATTTATAAAGGAACGAAATCAATACTTTTACACAGCATCCTAATTAAACATTTTTATCTTTTAGTTCAATAATGAAAGAAACATCATTGTAATGGAAATGATATCATCCTTCTAGAACTTTCTTGAACATGTGTTTTCAGTTCAAGTCAACATTCTGAACTATTGGTCATACAGTCAAAATAACTGATATTTTGACCACAAAAATCTTCCCCCACCCTTGTCCCTCACCCACACTGATACATTGATATGGATGTCGTTATGTGCCAAAGTAGTTTATTTGGTAGCTCCCTGATCCTGTGATCAGTTTAACTGTGCAGTATCTTAGGCAAGTATCTTCAATCATAAACTCAAGTTGATCAAATTGTTCTAAGTGAAATTTAGTGGACAGAAACTATTGTAGAAATCTGTCATTCAGAGAAATCAGTGGGGCAAAGATAAATATCACCTGTTATTTTCTTGTGGGAAGTTATGTCTCCTTACATACAGGTGAACTATGTTTGTTTACCCTATTTGATAAAATAAGCTCCAGGCAATGGCCTTACATACATTGATATAGTTGGCTAAAATCATTGAATGTAATCCTTCAATATAGCTGCAATCTAAGGCATGAAGCCAGTAGAAAATTAAAAGAATATATATATATATATATATATATATATATATATATATATATATATATATACATACATACATATATTTATATATATATATATATATATATATGTATATATATATATATATATATATATATATATATATATATGCATACATGTATACACATAAATATATACATACATGTGTGTGACTGATCTATTTTATGATGTGATAGTATGATAGTATGCACTCCTAGTTAACCAAGACATAGAGCCTGGTTCAATTTCTGAATCAGCTTTTTCAAATTAACTTTGTATGTTTAATAATATCTGAGCCAGTAAAAGATCTTCTACATGCCATGGTCATTCAAAGTGCTAGAAATATAGCTTATAGCTAATTTCTCCACAGAGAGGAGATATTAGATAATATAGATCTACCTTAAACATTTGGCATTTTAAGGAGTATAGAAAAAGAATGGATATCTGTTGCTAGAATGATTTTAGTTATTGGTATCCTGAATCAAGGATAAGTAAGGTGCCACATTTAGTAGTCTTGAAATTTTTTTACTGCAGAATGATCACTGCTATAACCTAGTGAGCTCTTTCATTAGAAAAAGGTGCCTGACTGGAAGGAACACAGTGATATAAAGCTAACCCTATATATGTATATATATGTGTGTAAATATGCATTTATATACTAAAAAGTGTCGATAGTTCTAAAATGCATGTGCA
Organism: Octopus bimaculoides; assembly: GCF_046866305.1. Lineage (NCBI taxonomy): Eukaryota > Metazoa > Mollusca > Cephalopoda > Octopoda > Octopodidae > Octopus > Octopus bimaculoides. The sequence continues at coordinate 44,929,675 of NC_142945.1, read as the reverse complement.
GTCTTTGCAGTTTTCAAGTCAATTTTTATCAGCGCATATCTGGGAAAAATGACTTCACTAAAAGATTAATACATTATAGTGACAGTTTTATTTGATGTCCAAAGAGACCATAATAATGTTATCAACTATAGGTTTTGATCATGACAAATGCTATGTATTCGATGCTATTAGCACTTTCACTAAATGCACTTGATGTGATATTAACGTGTTAACAACATAAAATTGTTTTAGGTATATATGATACCATCTAGTTTCATGTCTGAATGGACAATTTATGAATATCACATATCACACATCTCTTACATAAAACAAGAAAAAAACTTGCCCTTCTCACATAAAATATGTCTCTTGTCAATGAATTTTTTTATTGAGAAGCTTTATGATTCATCAAATGAGACATTTAACTTCTGATGCATTCTAAACCATGTTTGTAGGAGATTCATTAACCAATCATTAAATATACCTTATTCTCTTCATAGAATCCTCTCTATTTTCTCTCTTCCCCAGTTACAACATTCGTTCTTTGACTTTTTCTCCATTTCTGTGACAAATTTGGTTTTCTTAAAATGTTTCAGAATTAACCAAAAGGCTTTGGTGGTTGGTACCCTTGAAACCTTCTTGTTGATATTTCATGTTTTCAGTTGCATATTACCAACTTGGGAAATGCAAAACAAAGGTTCCTCTCTAAATAGTTACTTGCCCTTCAGAAATTGCATGCAAATCTCACTTAAAATATGCCCAACAATTTTGAGAAGCAAAGAGCACATTGGATTGTATAACCAAAGACATGCAATGCCGTAGAGAGAATATATGGAGATGGCCATGATTGTAGTACCTTGCATAATACCCATGCATCAACACAGCAACAACAACAATAATCTTTGAAAACAATAAGGCAATATCTTATAATTCTAAATGTGCCATAAGGCACACTTCATGCATAAAGCAGAAAAAAAAAAAATGTATTAAAAGATTATCCCTATATTTTAATCTATAAATATGAATTTCTATCTTCATTTTATAAATGAACAAAGGACTTTCAAATTATTATTATTACTATATATATATAATTCTTTATCTGTTGCACTTACATTGCTATTTCATAACGTTACATTTGTTCGGTAGTCGAAATACCCTTTCTGTTGTTTACTTATTTGTATTCATATGTGTACAAAAAATAGTGTTTCCTTCTGTTGTATAGCCAAAAGGCATTCTGTCATACTTGTATAATTCCAGCTTTCTCGTTTTTGTTCCTATTCCTGTTTTCATTCTTGTATACATTCATTTGCCTTTCCCAGAGGCTTAATGCTTTTAGCTTAAGTCCCTGGCATCTGCTGGATTCAAGTAATATTGGAGATAAAGGTATGAAACTACAAGGATATTCTGGACTCCAACTGATGAGCTATTGGCTGTGAATGATCTGTGTATTTTGTTTTTGTCCTGTTTGTCCTACTTTTCCAAACGTTTTGTTTTGTTGGTTTCTGCTTGTGTTCTTTCTGTTCTACCTTTGATTTATATATATATATATATATATATATATACATACATAAAATCAAAATAAGCAACACGGATTTTAAAGATGACTGCAGTACGCACGTTTCATGCTACTCCATTTATTTAAGTTATGCGAGCATTACATTAAATGCAATATGTAGAGCAATCTTCAGCTGCACAAAAATGTAGAAAATTACAGTAAAATAGACATATTATAATTGTGGCATCATTTAAAATCCAATTCTACTGTAATTTTCTACATTTTTGTGCAGCTGAAGATTGCTCTACATATTGCATTTAATGTAATGCTCGCATTACTTAAATAAATGGAGTAGCATGAAGCGTGCGTACTGCAGTCATCTTTAAAATCCGTGTTGCTTATTTTGATTTTTTGATCACCTTGCTTTTAGAATGGTTTTCAGATAATACCATACTATATTCTGGGGCCTAAGAATAAGTACCATATTCAATTTTGAATCTAAATCTAAATCTATATACATACATATATATATATATATATATCATCATCATCATCATCATCGTTTAACGTCCGCTTTCCATGCTAGCATGGGTTGGACGATTTGACTGAGGACTGGTGAAACCGGATGGCAACACCAGGCTCCAATCTAATTTGGCAGAGTTTCTACAGCTGGATGCCCTTCCTAACGCCAACCACTCAGAGAGTGTAGTGGGTGCTTTTACGTGTCACCTGCACGAAAACGGCCATGCTCGAAATGGTGTCTTTTATGTATATATATATATATATATATATACACACATACGCATATTTTTTAATAAATCTGAAGTATAATTAAATTATTTTTACACCACATAGAGTTACATATCATGACATACCGGTGTGCCTTAGTTCACTAATTCTGTATCAATAATACAGAAGTTCCCTCACTAATATTGATGCCGACAATTTAAAATTTCTATCACATTTACTAGCTCTCATAACAGGAAACATTATGTCACACATAGTATATATGAACCAACGAAAGAGTCTCTCCATATTTAGGTATACCTCATAGAAACAGATTTCTATAGTCACAGATATCGTGATCATTTGTAGCATATGCATGAAGGATTTGCATTTTCTCAAGATCTCAAGATCCCATGATCCCAAGTTCAGGCATACATTGCTCCAGATAGGGTGTTATGTATCCTGTTTCTCCAATATGTATGTATGTATGTATGTATGTAAACAAGCATATATGTATACAATGAACTTCTGCACAGCTTCCATCACCGAAACTCCACCCAGGTATTTTTCAGGCTGAGATAACAGTGGAATCCATCATGGTAACTTTTAGGTTTTGATGCCAACTTCTTGACCATACAGCCATAATAATGAAGATTTCTAACTTAACTCTTTAGCATTCAGATTACTCTGCCAAATGTAAAGCTTATTTATGCACATTACTCTGAATTAATCAAGGCACAGGAGTGGCTATGTAGTGGCTAAGTAGCTTGCTTACCAACCAGATGGTTCAGGGTTCATTCCCACTGCATGGCACCTTGGGCAAGTGTCTTCTACTATAGCCTCGGGCCAACCAAAGACTTGTGAGTGGATTTGGTAGGCGGAAACTGAAAGAAGCCCGTCGTATATATGTATATATATGTGTATGTGTGTGTATATGTTTGCGTGGCTGTGTTTGTCCCCCCAACATCGCTTGACAACCGATGGTTGTGTGTTTACATCCCTGTAACTTAGTGGTTTGGCAAAAGAGACCGATAGAATAAGTACTAGGCTTCCAAAGAATAAGTCCTGAGGTCGATTTGCTCAACTAAAAGTGGTACTCCAGCATGACCGCAGTCAAATGACTAAAACAAGTAAAAGAGAAAAGAGAGAGAATTATCTTGGAGCTTTGAGACTTCAATGATGTGATCGCTTATTTTTAGAATGACACTGTAGGGTAGGTGTGAGAAGCCTGATCTAGTTAGATTGAACATAAAACAGGTAGAATATTTTGACTGGATATGACCAGTTTGAGTGCCACAGATTTTAAGGCGAATGTCACAAATTTCTAAAGAGAGAAAGGACCAATCATATCAACCCCGATACCTAAAGCATTGGCCTACATCTGACAAGAATAAAAGAGTTAAAGCTGATTGCGAAAAGATATGAACTCACAACATAAATGACTAATTATATACACAAGATTTTTGTGACTGATGCTTTACTATTTTGACTGCTATTTTGCCATTTTTGTCACATTTTACCAATAATTAATGCTTGCATTAGATTGGTCTACTTATTTTAACAAGTAACTTTGAAAATAATTCTAAAATTGAAACACTAGCTGCTAATAGCACCCTATTATAAAAGACATGTATGCATATATGTGTGTGGTGGTAAAGTGAAGAGTCATATATGCATGTATAAACACACATACAAACATATATGTATATATATATATATATATATGTATATATATGAATATATATATGTATGTGTGAGTATATCTATGTGTGTGTGTGTATGTATATATATATATATATATATATATATATATATATATATATATATAGTGAAGAAGAGAGAGTGCAGAGAGAGAGAGTGAAGGGGAGAGAGAGAGAGAGTTGAGGAATGGAAGGAAATGAGAGGGGTTCCACTCTAATTTGTTCTTGCCGGTATTAATTATACATTTCAGCTTGGAGAACAGAAGAAAGTTAAAACTTTATCAAGGATGATCAAGTTATGTCTGAAAATCAAAGAAAATTTTATCAATATCGAATCTAAGACCAGTAAAAATTGCAGCAGAATAAACTCTAAATTTATTTCCCCACCTCTCTATCTATCTATCTATCTATCTATCTATCTATCTATCTATCTATCTATCTATCTATCCAGCCAGCCAGCCAGTCAGCCAGCCATCTATCATCTCTTTGTTTAGGAGAGTTGTTTTGACATTTTAGCTTGATGTTTTTTTATTTTCCAAATTTTCTTTTTAAATTGTCAATGCATTTGTTCTGGTACCTATATTGCCTTTCATTAACTTTTTTTGTTTTTCACCCTCTACTCAACTTTCAGCATTCATTTCACAGTACAAGATAACAAAGATAATGAAGATGACACTGATGATGATGATGACGATGATGATGTTGATTATGATAGTCATCAAAATGTTGACTGTGTAAATGATAACGACGAAAATGATGTAGAAGGTATGATGTTGGGGATAGTGCTATGACAGTATGGTAAAGATTATAACGATGATGATGGTGATGATGATGCTGATGACGATGAGAATGAAGGTGTGATTATGGTGTGATGGGGATAAAGGTGATGATATTAATGGTATAAATGATATTTATGGTGGGTGGGAGTGATATTAGAATATATATTTGCAAGGTTAAAAATAATATTGCAGTGGTGTGACACTGTTTTGTACTAAGACGCCTCTTATCAATCCTCCTCCCTCTCCATCACCCACACCACCCTCTGCTTCCTCCTTTTCCTCGTCACACATCACTACTGCAGCAGAATAATTCAACATCAGGCTAACTAACTGACTACCTAACACTATTTAGAAATACATATATTTCTGTGTTCCGACTAGCAATCCCCACCAGAGTTCTAACTTGTATTTCACTTCTCTGGAGAGCATTGATCAACTAAATACCAGCTGACTAATTAGGTTGATTAAATTGAGTAGTCTCTTCTACAAATTAGTCTAATTGTACCAAAATTAAAACACAATGTCGATGTCGATTTTGCCTTTCATTTTTCTCACATAAATAAAACACAGGGCCCGATAAGTATTGAGATTGATTGTTCCATCCACGAAAATTTCTGGTCTTGTGTACTACTACTGCTACTATTATTATTATGATGATGATGATGGTGTTTTCCAGGTGCTAAAACAACAGTGTAATCGTCCTTTATAGGACTGCCACATTCTATTGGCAGATAAACTTTACTATTCGGTACTGTTCCTGTATATCCCTCACTCAGAGATTTAAAACAAATTGTTTTTCTCTGTATGAGATCAATAACTGTGTGTCACTTAAAGAATATATAGTATTTGCAAGTGGAGAAAGCTTTCGTCACTAGCTTGTGGTTGTGTCACACTGAAGATGGGTAACCACCCAGAAACCTAGGTCTGTGAGTATCATGTAAGGCTAGAGATAAGAGTGATGACTTCACTTGCAAATGCTATATGGACACAAACCGCGAGTCGATAGCTAGCTGGAAAAGATGTTTTCCTGGGCTAAAACAACAGTAACATCGTCCTTTATAGGATTGCCACATTCTGTAAGCGTATAAACTTTACTATTATTATTATCATTATTATTATTATCAAGGAAGCTAGCTGGCAGAATTGTTACCATGCTGGATGAAATGCTTAGCAGTATTTTGACCGTTGCTATGTTCCGAGTTCAAATTTTGCTGAAGTCAATTTTTTCTTTTATCCTTTCAGGGTCAATGAAAAAAGTACCAGTGGAATACTAGGATCGATGTGATCGATTGTACCCCTCCCCACAAAATCCAGGCCTTGGGCCTACAGCAGAAAGGATTATTATTATTATGCCAAGTTCAACTGTACCTTCCATACTTTCAGGGTCAATGTAATAAGTACCAGTTGAGTGCTGGGGTTGATGTAATCGACTTATCCCCTCCCCCAAAATTTCAGGCCTTGTGCCTTTAGTAGAAAGGATCATCATCATTATAATTATTTCCTTGACCTTAGCGAAGGCAGAGGTATTGTTTGTGGTCATGTTTATTTGTATGTTTGTTTATCCATGGACAAAATATCTCAAGAACCGCTGGAGGGATTCGGATGAAACTTCCAGGGGTGTTTGGCCTCGTGACTGGCACAAATTGATTAGATTTTGGGATCGATCCAATCCTGGACAAGGATTCTAGATTATTTTTCCTGTTTTTTTTTTTTTGCTTAATTTTTGAGAGTGGTCGTGTTCATTTTTAGTATTCTCGTTTGTGAGAGCAGCCGAGTTTAACTTAGTCATTCTCATTTTTAAAAAAAATCATCTCCAGCTACTGAGAGGACGTTAGTGTTGCTTTGGCAGAGGTTTGTGCTCTCTGAGTGGTCTTGTTATTATTATTATTATAATTATTACTTTCAACAGAAATATTTGGCCAGAATTTACTTATAACTATTTACTTATAACTATTTGCATTACCATGATTATGATTCTGTTAGTATCTTCTTTTTACTTATATATGTGTGTGTGTGTGTGTGTGTGTGTGTGTGTGTGTGTATTTTTATCACTATTAGTAAAGAGGTTATGCACCTCCAGCCAGTAGGTCTAATGAGTTGCCTATATTGCTAAGAGAATTAATATACATGAAACCAAATTTCCTAACTGCACATAACCAATGACTACATAAAACGTTATTACTCAAAAAAGAATGTTTAGTGTGCTTTTATTTTAGATTTATGAGCGACTGGCTATTTTATATACATATATATATACATATATATATATATATATATATATATATATATATATATATATTCATTTATTATCCTTCATTTCCTTTGTGATTTCTGTCTCTCATTCCATCCATCTGTCTATCCACCCACACATCATCAAATCAAAGCCATACAGTTGGAGGAGGGTATATACTGCATATATACACCATTTATGTAAATCCTATTTCCACCTGTCTCATATACCTACAAAAGATTTACATTAAACTCTGATTTATTGTTTGCATTCATTTCTATGTAGCTTAGAAAATCATTGTATTCATGCACGAAACATTGCTGATACAGACATACACTCATATAAATATAATACAACATTGAAGAAAGTAAACTACAAGAGAATTCATGAAGAAGAAGAACTGTTGAACAAATATTAAGTAAAAAAAAAAAAAAAAAAAAATGTCCCTTCCCCTACCATGTCACAAACACATCTAAGAACATTTAATATATGTGTTGAACTTTAACCTTAGAAAATAATGTTTGACAAGATAAAGATTACATAAATACATAAATGCTTTCTAAGAAGACAGATTTTGACAAGAACGTGATAAATTTTCCTCATTGAAAAATCCTGTCAACGACAAAGAAAGCAGAATGGTTTTAAGCAGATAGTGTATAATATATTGTTGTTTATTATTATCATTATAGTTATTTACTTCATACATACACAGATGCACTCATGTATACACATTAAACACGCGTGTGTGTGTTTGTGTATGTGTGTATATATATATATATATATATATATATACACATACATACACATATGTATACACACATACATAATATGTATATACATACATATACATACACACACACATAAAATAAGTGTATGAGTATGTATGTGTATATATATATATATATATATATATATATATATATATATATATATATATATATATACTTAGACACTTACACATACATATAACCCTGCCAGGTTGTTTTATAAAATAAGTATTATGTTTTGTTTTTATTCAGTTCTCTTATTTTGTTATTTTTTTTGATTTTCCTTCTTTCTTTAAAATCTTTTACAAATCCCCTTTTATATTTAATGTTAGCTAATTGAGGTTAAATTTTTCAAGTAACAATCTGCAACCTAAGAATTTTTAAGTGTATTTCATTCTTCACAAGACCTCTTTTAAAATATGACATATTCTTCAAATTTGGCCATTATTTAGCTTTTAAGCTATGACATAACTTTAAAATATATATATATATATATATATATATATATATGACAGGCTGATGCTTTATTTAATATTTATCTTGATTATTTTCTTGTCTGTCTATATATTGACAGTTAGGTAAATTGGCAAACTTCTATTCACCTGGTTCTAGAATCAGCTCATCTGTGGTACTAACCATTTCCAGATCTGATTTCACTAGTTCTCACTGTTTACTTCCAAAGGTGGCAATAAGGCAGAATTATTAACATGCCAGGAAAAATGCTTAGTGGCATTTCATCTCATCATCATCATCGTTTAACGTCCGCTTTCCATGCTAGCATGGGTTGGACGATTTGACTGAGAACTGGTGAAACCAGATGGCTTCACCAGGCTCCAATCTGATTTGGCAGAGTTTCTACAGCTGGATGCCCTTCCTAACACCAACCACTCCGAGAGTGTAGTGGGTACTTTTACGTGCCACCAGCACAAAGGCCATTCAGGCGGTACTGGCAACGGCCATGCTCAAAATGGTGTATTTTATGTGCCACCTGCACAAGAGTCACTCCAGGGGCACTGGCAATAATCTTGCTTGAAAGGACAGGAACAAAAATATATCTGTTCTCTAGTAAAGCCCTTGATCCATTCTGATTAAAAAATTAAATGGAAGCAAGTGGTGAAGCTGTCCAAGATGAACGATCTTGATATTGAAATGAAGAACACCTGGAATATGAAAATAAATATCATCTATAATAATTGGAGCTCTGGATATAAAAATAAAACAATATGAACAAAATATTAAAACCATATCAGGAGCTTACAACTCCAAAGCATGTTAAGCACAGCCCGTATCCAGTTTCATTTCAATAACAGCACTCAAACAGTATATTTTGGGCATATAATTCATACCATTTATTTTTCATAATGATCACCTAATAAAATAACCCTTACACAAGAATATACACAATATACTTTGAACATGCAACTCATACGTTTTACTTTTATAATGACCACCTAATAAAATAGCCCTTATGCAACATATATAGCATAGAATAACCATCAAACAATGTAGCATAACACATAATGTACAAAATCACCATGCAATGAAATAACAGCACATTCTCCTACAAATCAATACCCAACATTGTAACACTGAGGGCTTGCATAACTCATATTTTACTCTATTGCCACCCATTAATCTAACACAGGCCACACCGTCCATATTTTACACAATCATCAATTGACACTTGTATATGAATACCACCCAAAGAAACAACAATGCTCACATTGCAGATACTTTATACAGCAAAGAGATAAAAC
>NC_142945.1:44852742-44915242 GCF_046866305.1 Octopus bimaculoides | reverse complement strand
GCATTATTCCATAGGTGCAGGCATGGCTGTGTGGTAAATAGTTTGCTTACCGACCACATGGTTCTGGGTTCAGTCCCACTGTGTGACACCTCCTACTATAGCCTCGGGCTGACCAAAGCCTTGTGAGTGGATTTGGTAGATGGAAACTGAAAGAAGCCCATCGTATATGTATGTGTGTTTGTCTCCCCACCATCGCTTGACAACCGATATTGATGTGTTTATCTCCCCGTAACATTAGCGGTTCGGTGAAAGAGACCGATAAGATAAGTACTAGGTGTACACAAAATAAGTCTTGGGTGTCGATTTGCTCGACTAAAGGCGGTGCTCCAGCATGGCCACAGTCAAATGACTGAAACAAGCAAAAGAATAAAACAGTGTTACTGGAATCAGAGTTGTCTCCACCTTTCGACAGCACTCCTCCCCACCGCCAGCAGTTGCTAAAAACACCAAATAGTTGTCCAACTACTGACTCTGTCACATGATTTAAACTAGTTAAGAAGAAGGACCATTGCACACCATGCAATGACAATCAGTCTTCCTCACACTTAGCACCAATGCATCCAAAAGAACCATGAGAGTTTCTCACATTTCTTAAACCATAAGTAATGCAGATATAAGTCACGGACTGTTAATATAAATTTTTAATCTTTATGGCATCTGCTGAGTTCTTCTTTCCTATCATTTGAAGACCTGTCTGAATGTCTACTCCAGACCTTGCTGAACTTTATCTATAGATAGAGAGTAAACAACTAAAGATAGAGAGGAAACCACTATTATATTCACTGAATTATATCAATACCATCAGGGAGGTTTTATGTGATACGCCTCATTAGGAAGATAGAAAGCACAATTAAGCAAATGCACTGAAAAAAACTTGATTAACTTGATGTAAAAAGTGAGATTCTGGCATCAGTCCAACTCTTTGCTAAAATACTTTGTGTAATTGCATAACATCTTTTAAATAATTTCTTAAAATAAACATTCATGCAGACGAAACAAAGAATATTTTAGAAGTAGTCACCACAGCAAAAAATGTTGTTGTTGTTGGCACTTACGACGTCGAGGGTTCCAGTTGATCCACTCAACGGAACAGCCTGCTTGTGAAATTAACGTGCAAGTGACTGAGCGCTCCACAGACATGTGTACCCTTAACGTAGTTCTCGGGGATATTTAGCGTGACACAGTGTGACAAGGCTGACCCTTTGAATTACAGGCACAACAGCAAGTAAGAGTGAGAGAAAGTTGTGGTGGAAGAGTACAGCAGGGGTCGCCACCATCCCCTGCCAGAGCCTCGTGGAGATTTAGGTGTTTTTGCTCAATAAACACTCACAACGCCAGGTCTGGGATTCGAAACCATGATCCTATGACAGCGAGTCTGCTGTCCTAACCACTGGGCCATTGTGCCTCTACACAGCAAAAAATATATCAGAAACAATAACCACAACATGCAATGGGTCCTATCAAACAAGATCATTAAATACATGAAAACTAATTTTAAATCATACAACCACTTGTTCAGGACTTTACCTGAAAGTCCTGAACTTCAGGAAACAATTCATCAGGATTAGAGACGATATTAGAATAATCATAGATGTAGGCAGTCACCATAATATCATGACAACTTATACTCAGCCATGAAGATATGTGATACATTATTTGATTTCTCTAAGGGGAGCAGACAATGGAGTCATTGATCTCTTAGAATTATTCTGGACAACATCAAGAATTGCACGTCTCTCATAGCCTGGATTTATACAGAGGCTTTAGCCAGGCAATTTTAATACAGCCAAACAATTTTAATACAATAGATAGGCTTGAGGAGACAATGACCAAGCAATTTTAATACAGGATGTCAGGCCATGGATGGACTTGGAAAGACTTAACTAGAATGTTATAGGTGTTTTGTGTAAATAATCGCAGTCAAGCCATTCTAACTACATTTGATTTTGGGGGCATTAAATAGGTAAACCCTGCCCCTATTGAAAGCCCAGTGATAAAACTATAATTAATAGGATTTTCAGTCATAGTTATGATTAGAAATTGAAAAGCCATTGTTGTTCTTGTTTAGATCCATGACAGTCCTAGCTTAGCAGACCTCTTGTGACCAAATTTATCTTATCCATAAATATCTCAGTTTCTAAAACATAAGAAGCCTCAGATTATAATATCCAAGTGACTTTTTCTAAGACAACAGTATGAATGCAAGAAGATTTGGTCACCATTTCTAGCAGATTAAGAATGACTTTCATCATATGCTTGCAGTGTCAGGTTTGACATTGTGATAATCAACAACAAGAAACTATTATACGTTATATAGATAGTTGATTACCCCAAACTAAGACACACATATTAACACAAACACCTTAGCACTTAAACCAACTCATGCACACGTTCACAGTTTGTGTGCTGCTACTGATTTCCTTGTGTGTGTGCATGTGCACATGTCTGTGATGGTATGATTGTGTGCATGTGTATGTGGGAGAATTGCAGATTTGTTTAATCAAAGTGTTTATACATATAAACACATAAAGGAGCATTGATATATACATATACAAGTATATATTTGAGCATACGCCCTCTCTCTTTTCCTGAGTAGCCTTTTTAGCCTCCCTCTGTTTCCCTTTGAATCTATTTTCTGCAACGTTTGTCGCTACATGAATTCTACACAGGCAAAAAAGACAAAAATTAGCTATTTTAATTAAGACTGTAATATCTGTGTGTGTGTATGTGTGCATGTGCACACATATATGCTTGGAGATGATAAACCAATCCTTTAAGAACTACAAAGTTCTGTTCATTTGTTCATTCAAACAAGAAGCTTGAGCATTAAAACTGTAAGCTAAATTCAGTTTTTGCCAATTCAGTCAGATAAATTATGTATAGTACTAGCATAGATTTAAAATGATACTTGCATACAGATATATCTATCTATCTATCTATCTATCTCTCTCTCTCTCTATATATATATATATATATATATATATATATATATATATATGCACACAGATATCTGTATATATATATATATATATATATATATATATATATATATATATATATATATATGCACACACATATCTGTATCTATGTATGTAAATATGTAAATGGATATGCACACAAATCACAAATATATAATAGGCAATGACACAGTTGCTTACAGGAGTGTGTATCAATCAGTGATATGTTTCTTTTTTCATCAAAAATTAGAAAGAAAAACATTACGCATGTATATATATACACATACATATATATACATATATGCTTATATGTACATATATATATATAATACGTACATATATATATACGTACATATATATATACGTACATATATATATATATATATATACATACATATACATATACGTGCATATATATATATATATATATATATACATACATATACATACATGCATATATAGACATACATATATATATACACACACGCATATATACATATATATGTATATATGTCTATATATATTAGCGTATGTATATATATATATATATTTATATGTGTGTATATATACATGTATGTATATATATATATATATATATATGTGTATATATACATGTATATATATATATATATATATATATATATATACACACATATATATATATGTATGTACACATATATATATATACACATATATATATAGATGTGTACATATAAATATATGTGTATATATATGTGTGTGTGTGTGTATATATATATATATATATATATATATATATATATATACATATTTGTGTATATATATATATGTATATATGAATATATATCAATGTACGTTTGGTTATGCTCTAATTACAATTATACCTCTAAACACACAAATACAAGACCATACACAATCACATAAAAGAAATATCTGATTATATAGATGTATAAATATATGCACCCATATCATTTTCTATATATATATGTGTGTGTGCGCTTGTGGGCACACATATACGTGCATATTCCTTGATACATGTGCACACAAATGTCCGCAAACCTCATTCATATACATGCCTGATGAAATTAGATTTTTTGTTTAAAACTTAAATTAACACATCTGTCTCCTTTACATTCACAGAAAAAATATTTTTTCATAACATGGATGATTAATTCAAAGTAATTAGAATAGCTACACAAATGATAAACTCGCAACCTCACTCATTCACCGTTTCTCACACTTTCTCTGTCGCCCACCCTCTGTATCTCACTTTTCTCTTTCACCCTCTCTGATCTATCTATCTATCTATCTATTTATCTATCTATCTATCTATCTATCTATCTATCTATTTTAAACAAAATAACTCTTTGCCTCACTCATATTCTATTACATAGCCATTCCATCTCTCTCTATTCTTAACTCACTGTCACTCTCTGTCTATCTTTTACTTACCATCATTTTTGTCTTCAATGGAAAAAAGCACTACTTCTCTATCTCTTATCTATCTATCTATCTATTTATCTATATATATATCTATCTATCTATCTATCTATCCATCCATCCATCCATCCATCTCTCTTTCTATCCATTCATCCATCCATCCATCTCTCTATCTATCCATCTAATTATAAATCTATCTATCTATCCATCCATCTCTCTTTCTATCCATTCATCCATCCATCCATCCATCCATCCATCTCTCTATCTATCCATCTAATTATAAATCTATCTATCTATCTAGCTACATATCTATCTATCTGCCTGTCTATATTATGTCTGTCTGTTTATGTATCTATCTCAATAACTCAATCTTGCATATGCACATACATACACAGAGGAATTCACAGATACATTTTCTTAGAAAATATTGCACATATGGGTGCTGGTATGGCTATGTGGTTAAGCACTTTGGTTTTTTTGTTCAATGGTGCATTTTGGTATCTTGGTCATGAGTTTGTGTTTCTACTCTAGGCTTGAGTTAATAGATTGTCTTGAGATGGAATATCTTGGCAGGAATTCTGTATAAACCTGTCTTATGTATATCATCATCATCAACATCAACATTTTTGTTTTAACATCTGCTTTTTCATGTTTGCATCGATCAAAGGGAATTTACTGAAGTGAATCTTGTATGGGCAAATGCTTTTCATGCCACAAACACTCACCAATTTCCATGCAAAGTAATATTACCCTACAACTGGACATATTTTCACAGAATTACACTGCTTATCAAAGAGTGAAGTCAAGACAAGGAGACACACCCACACACACACGCACATGTGTATGCAATGGGCTTCTTTATGCTTCCATCTATCAAGCATTGCTTTGGTTGGTCCACAGCTACGGAAGATGCTTGTCTGTAGTATGATGCAGTGGGACTGAACCTGAAAACATGATGTTGTGAAGTGACCTTTTTAAGCACTCATCAATGCCTACACATACATGCATGCACGTATCCACACACACACACACACATATGAAGGGGTGCTGAAAAGTTCCTGGCTGTGGGTAAAAATAAATACAGGAGGATCAGTTAGTTATGATTTATTTAACAATCTTCCCCTCTCAGATTCACACACTTACTGCAGCAGTCCTTCAGTTTTTTTTAAGCCCTGTAAAAAAACTCAAAAGACTGGGCCTTGAACCAGGTCTTACCCAATACTCAGAAGGCCAGGAACTTTTCACCACTCCCTCACAAATATATATATATATATATATCATCCTCATTACTATCATTGTTTAATGTCTGCCTTCCATGCTGGCAGGGGTTGGATGGTTTGACAAGAGATGAGACAGAAGAAGACTGTGCCAGACTTCTGTTTGTTTTGGCATGGTTTTTATAACTGGATACTTTTTACATGGCACCAACACTGGCAGGGTCATCAAGTAACTTGCAAGACAGACAACCTTTGAGAGGGGAGGGGGCATTAGAGGAGGTACTCTTGTGTCAGATAATGAAAGGTTAGAGTGTGACAGAGAGACAGAAATAGGCATGGTGACCTGGACAGAGAGGGGGGGGAGGGGAGAAAAAGTTAATAAGAATGAGGAAAGAAACAGGTGTGCTGCTGTAAAGAAGATATGATTATGATGTGCTTCTTTTAGTTTCTATCGACCAAATCCACTCACAAGGCTTTGGTTGGCCCAAGGATATAGTAGAGGACACTTGCCCAAAATGTCATGAGGTGGGACTGAACCATGTGGCTGGGAAGCAAACTTCTCACCACACAGCAACGCCTGCACCTATGACTAAATTTTCGAACTTGCTATGTGAATTTTTATTATATTTATCAGATTTATAGAAGTATAAATCTCTCTCTCTCTCTCACATACACACACAGTTCATTCTTGGTTCCCATTCTACAGCTCATAGGATATCCTTGTTAATTCTTTCATTGCATTGTATGAAGTTCTCTGTATTATTTCTTTATTTCCTTTCTTATATCACAATGCTTCAAGCAAACTACAATACAATGCTCCTCTAGTGTACTTTTGTGTTGAAATAAACTGTTTTATTAATATATGGTTGTTTTAACAACATTTAACGCTGTAGTTATTTATTAGTTATTTTTTTCTTTTTGTACCAAAATAGCATATCATTAATTAATTAAAGCTGATAGAGAAAGACTGATACCATTTTTGGAATTAGCACCTCAAATGTACTGCAGAATTGTTTTAAGTTCTGTGACACCAAAATGTGTGTTAGCCAGTGAATAACAGGTCTGTTAGATCTAGAC
The DNA here is from genome assembly GCF_046866305.1 of Octopus bimaculoides. NCBI lineage: Eukaryota > Metazoa > Mollusca > Cephalopoda > Octopoda > Octopodidae > Octopus > Octopus bimaculoides. The sequence continues at coordinate 44,908,572 of NC_142945.1, read as the reverse complement.
TGATCAGGAGCTATATAATACAACATCAACAAGATTTAATATCAGCAAATCATTTCAAATTTACCTATGTGATATGATGTGTTATATGGTACATATTCTTGATATTGATTTTAAATACTTGAAACATTCTACAAAATATGTTTGTGGAAGTCATATCGTTTATACTTCAAAACTCAGTATAAAGCTCATTAACCCTTTGGTTACTGTATTTATTTTGAGATGCACTCTGTTTCTTTCAATTAGTTTTAAATATAAACAAAGAATTTATTAAAATAACTTAGTTATCATTAAGCTAGTGTTAGGAACATAAATTGTGACTATGGTTTGGTGGAAGATTTTGATTCAAAACTTATGAAAGCAAGACATTTGTACTACAGAGCCAGAGAGGTGGTTTCAGCTGGGCTGGTATTGAAAGGGTTCACTAGACACATGCATAGTTAACTTGTTTATATATATATATATATATATATATATATACATATATATGTGTGTGTGTGTATATATAAATAATGTGTGTGTATACACGTGTGTGTTCATGTAATTATATATAAATATATATGTATTATATGTGCCTATTCACACACACAGTGGAGAAGAAATTGAACTGATAGAATGATTAGAGCATAATATAGAATGCCTTGTGGTATTTGTTAAGAAAGATGGAAAGAAGAGGAAAAGAAGAACAAAGAAGAGGGAGACAAGTATATGTGTATATGAGTGTGTGTGTGTGTGTGTGTGTGTGTGTGTGTGCGTGTGTGTGTGTGTGTGTGCACACATTACGTAGGCTTCATTTACATAATAGGCTAATTACAACAATCAAATGGCATTTAAACTAAAATTTCCTGTGTGATGGCCTCATTTTAATAAAGGAAATTAGACAGAGGTGAATAAATTCCTTATTTTAATGAGAAATAATGAAATATTGAATTATCAACATCATAAGACATACATATTAGCAGGCCTATGGTCAAAGATGCTCTGTTGGACTACATAATATAATGCATTGTCCATCCATGTATTAGATGGCAAGGGTGTAATATTACATAAATTTCACTGCTGTTCCTAGCACTCAACATAACCATGTAGTGGCTCTCAAATTTTACACATTTACATACGCATATACATATATGTGTGTGTATGTACAAAAAATTATATTATTTTCCATTCAAACAGATTCAAAAACAGCTAAGTCAATCAGATATTTGGATAACTAGCTAAAATTTCAATTAGTTGTTTTCTTTATCATCTATAATATTCAGTATTTGTTGCCAAAGTGACACTTTTGACAGGATCAGTCCTCCTAAATATGAAAAGATACTGTAGGTATGAAAATATTAAAGTTATTAAATTAATTGTCAACTGATATGAAGCATAGAGTTTGTCTGAGGTTACTACAGCTCTGTATAAGATCAGCTTCCATAAAGATTTTGTTTGCCAAAGTTCACTCACCTAGTATTGTTTAGCACAAATCCATCTTTTTTTTTATCTATGGACCCCCTATTATTTTAATTTTACTCCAGAGGACCCTCATAGCTATTCAATGTTTAAAAATTCCTATTATATTTTTATTATTAATATTATAAGGAATTGTGTTTTTAAAAAAATGTTAAAATATTTGGTGTATTGTAAAAATATAAATTTATTGCTTATAAATTTTAACCGAACATTTTATATGGACCCCACCTCACCCTAAGGACCATATGAACCCTGGTTAAGAACTGCCAGTCTAGAACCTCATAGTTGTGAAGAAAACATTTTAGCCACACAACAGTGGTACACACTATACTTTGAACAGATGTTTCCATTAAGCTGTTGTACAGAATTCAAGAATTACAATATTACAACAGCCAAAGTCTGCTTTCCACTGCCAATATCTTCAGTGACACCTTTACTTTCGTGAAGTCTTCAGTTAATTATATAAGTTACCTTCGATATATCTTTCATGTTGCATGAAGGAAAAGAAGTCTAATGCTTCAGGTGAAACATTTTAGGTAGGAAAATAATTTCAATCTCTAAAGTTTTTGTATTATTATTTGCTAATGCAGAGCATCACTAGTTTCCACAAATTCTACTGGTTTAAAGGTGTAGGGAAGTGGTCAAATACCCACTTCAGTCATGAATGACCATGGGATTGCACCTAGAAAGTTCCCCTCCAAGGCACAAGTTCAGGCAAGGTTGTTTATGGAAGACCAGCAGTCGCCCATGCATACCAGCCTTCCCTCTCCATGCTACTGATGTTATCCAAGGGAAGGGCAAAGGCCAATACAGCTTAGCACCTGTGACGTCACAACTCATTTCTACAGCTGAATGAACTGGAGCCACGTCAAATAAAGTGTCTTGCTCAAGAACACAACACATAGCCTGGTCCAGAAATTGAACTCGCTACCTCATAATTGTGAGCCCAATGCTCTAATCACTGAGCCATGTGTCTTTTAACATGTTAACTGAAGTTGGCATTAACATAGTTTACGAAGTGGCATTAACATAATGTGATGGACATTAATATACATAATGAAGTAGGCTTTAACATACTTAATGAAATGGACATTAGTATATTTAATGTAGAAGGGATTAACATACTTAATGAAGTGGACGTAAACATATTTAATGAAGTGGATATTCATATACTGAAGAAATGAGAGATAGTGTTGTGTAGTGAGCATTAACATATTCAATGACTGTGGATTAACATATTTGATATAAAAATCTTTAACATGTGTAATGAAGTGGATGTTAGCATAATGTAATGGATATTAACATATCTAGTCGAATGCACATTAACATACTTAACACGATGGGTGTTAACATAATGTAAAAACATACTTAATAATGTGGGGTTTAACATAATGAAGGAAATGAAGATATTTTGATTAATTGTAATTACAACAACAGTGAGGAGAAAACTGTTTACTTAATGATTAATTCTGATCAAGAAAAGCAAGAAAGATAACTTTGTAATTAAAATTAATTAAAAATAGAATGGAGTTTGGAGTGAGTCTGATTGTGAACTAGAAATAATTATGTGAAGAGGACGAAATGATTATTTTATGGTTTGCTTCAGTTATTGAACTGTTGTTATGTTGAGGCACTACCTTCAAGAGCTTTAGTTAATCAAATTCACCCCCAGCACATATTTTTAAGTTTGGTATTTTTTTTTCCAAACTGCTATGTTAGAGTGATGTAACCGAATCAACACTAGTTGTCAAGTGCTGAGTGACAAACACATATACAAGGATGCCGCTTACACACATGCACACACACAATGGGCTTCTGTATAGTTTTCGTCTGCCAAATTCACTTACAAGGCATTTGTGGACTCAGAGAATAAGACACTTGCTCTCGTGACACACAGTGGTACCAAATTTAGAGCCATATAATTGCAAAGCAAACCTCTTAACCACACAGCCATGTCAGCACCTATATTACTATCAATCTTTGAATAATATTGCTTTGTCCCTTCTCAGCAACAAGTGGAGACAACTCTAGAGATGTTTTGGTCTTATAAGACCTCCTCAGCCAATCACAGGCTTTACAGTACTTATCAAGATAACAATGAGGGAACCATCAGGTAAATATTCAAGATTGTATAGCACTAACTGTTGTTGAAATATAAGAATTTTCAGGGATTAATGTTATTCTTAGTCATTAGCTAATATTTTCTAATTAGTTTTTTGATGTCTCTGCACTGAATATGTTCATACACACATTTTTTCCCCTGCACGTGGCATCTAAGCATAATTCATTTTTTGACTTTCATATCCTCTATTCTAAGGTATACTTAGACAAGGAGACAGCTCCTGTTTTATAGTTATTTCTTTATATTTTTCATTCTTTAAATTATGGCAGACTGACATAACTGTAAAGCATCAGACAAAATGCCTTGTGGTATTTAGTTAGAGTCCTTTATGTTATGAGTTCAAATCTTGCTAAGATGAACTCACTCTTTCATCCTTCTGAGGCTGGTAAAAGGAAGTACCAGTTAATTACTGGGGTTAATTCCTTGTGAATGCAATTTTTAAGAGGACTATAATTTAAAATATACAAGGCAGTAACCCCTAAGTGGTTTTCTACTTGCTAGAAATAGTTCCAATGCACAGTAGTGTCATTATCTGTGGGAAGGTTCTCCATTTATAAAAAATATAAATGCTTTACAAATGAGACTGAAAGCAGAGATAACAGTCCAATTTCTCAAAATATCATACCCAATTGACTTTGAAATGAAGGATATAAGACATAACAGACTTCAAAATAAATTATCTTGAAAACAAAAGAAAAAAACAGGATGGTCATGGCAAGAATGCTTTTCATCATAAGTCTGCTCAAGTAGTGCTGACTGACCTGGGGTTAAAAAACAACAGCTTCATCACTACCATCAGCAACTAACACTGCCTACATCATCACCATTACTTCTCTACCATCATCATCATCATACTACCATCATCACCAGCATCATTATCATATTGATTACTGTATTATCAACATCAATTGAAGCAATAGGAAATAGCTTTTCACACTTTAACAAAAAATTCCTTTTCAATAATTAAATCATATTTCTATAACATCATGTACTAAAATGACATTTTTTTCTTTTTGTTTATTAATATATTATCTTTTAGTTCATTTTATTTTTTCCCAAAATACACATTTAGTTTTTATTTAATAATTTCTATGTATTATTAACTTCCTAAAGATTTAATTACTATTAATATTCTAATAACAAAAGACATATTGCTTTCACTTACCTTAATTCTCTACAAAGAAATCATTCACAAAGGTTTCTATAGTAAATAACAGGAAGCTTTTATTGTATTCTTTGAAATGATTAGAAGACAGAAAAAAATTATGGCAGGTAGATAGACTGTCTGCCAGTTCTTGACTACAACAACAACAACAACTATACATTCAATTGGCTTTCATACACACACAAACACACACACATAAATATAGGAATAGATATAAATCTATCCATGTTTTTGGTTTTTTTCCCTCCGATTTGAGTATCATACTAAAGCACACATATGCATAGACAAGTACAGACACATAGACAAACATACATGTACATATGCACATGCTCATATAAAGCAATAACATATACACATAGGTAATTATAGATAACCAGAAAAATATGTATAACTGCATACATATAAAAAAAAAACACATTCACAGACAAACAGTGGAAAAACAAAAAAATCACACTCACAAATGCAGGAAAATATACAATGATGGTTGTATATTTTCCTGTGCTCTTAAGGAGTTTACTTTACAAACACAGGTTTTAAGGTGTAATTTAGGGTGTAGCCTAGGGTTGACAAATACAGTGTGTGTGAGTATTATTGTAAAGTTCTTTCAACTTGATCTTTACAATAAATTTGACTCTTCCTATAATATAGAGTCACTCCATCAGTAAATATTCTGTTATTCTTAACCCTTTAGCATTTAAACTGGCCATATCCAGCCCAAATAATATTCTACTAGTTTTATGTTCACACCAGCCAGATCCAGCCTCTCACACTTACCATACAATGTTACCGTAATAATAAATAATCATTTTATTGAAATCTCAAAATTAATGAACAGTGTATAAGCATTACATTTTACAGAGTAAACTGAATACTAAAGGGATAAAGTTCTACAATAATAACCTTAACAAGACATATATACATACATACAAACAGACAGACACATATTTATATGTGTATAAAGAGAAAGAGAGGGAGGGAGAGAAAGTGAAAGAGAGAGAGAGATGATGTTAAGTAGACGAATGATTATGCATTTTTAGTATACACAGTAGGCACAAGAGTGGCTGTGTGGTAAGTAGCTTGCTTACCAACCACATGGTTAAGGGTTCAGTCCCACTGCATGGTACCTTGGGCAAGTGTCTTCTACTATAACCTCAGGCTGACCAAAGCCTCGTGAGTAGATTTGGTAGATGGAAACTAAAAGAAGCCAGTCGTATATGTGTGTGTGTGTGTGTGTGTGTGTGTGTGTGTGTGTGTGTGTGTGTGTGTGTGTGTGTGTGTGTGTGAGTCTCTGTGTCTGTGTTTATCTCCCCACTATCACTTGACAACCAATGCTGGTGTGTTTACATCCCTGTAACATAGCTGTTCAGCAAAAGAGACCGATAGGATAAGTACTAGGCTTACAAAGTATAAGTCCTGGGGTCAATTTGTTTGACTGCCGTCAAATGACTGAAACAAATAAAAGAATAAAGGACATGTTTTTAGTTCTGCTGTGGAAAGTACATACTATAGTTAAACCACAAGATCTGGGGACAACTGGACCAATCTTCTTTTCTACGATTAGAACAAAGGAGATCAGCTTGACTAGTTTCAGTATCTATCACCAAAGTTGGGTTGCTAATTCTTATAATCACAGAGAGAATAGTAACTTAGAATTACTTTGCATTATAAGAAATTGTTAGTAATAAATTAATCCACCTTAAATTGGATAACAGTGTTGGTAATGTGTATTAATTAATAAAACACTACAGAATATGTTTTGAGGAAAATAAAAATATAAGGTAACCTTACTGCTGTGTTTTTAGTAAACACATTTTTAAGCTTATTGAGTAAAGTACATATTGTGGTTATACTTATTTTTCTCTCTATTATTTAAGGAATGAGAAATGAGATTTGCTTGGTTAGATAGAACTCTACTACATTGAAATACATAAATTTACAAAGATGTTTCTAATCTGTTTCACTGAATCACTGATAAAAGTTAAACTATTATTCTCTGAGTATTTTTCTTTAGAACATAGCTATCCTAAGCCATTTAGCGAAAATAATCTTCAGGTGAGCTAAACCTGCACAAAAACCTTCACTGCTTCCATAGACAAGATAAACAGAAGAAACCTTTCAAGTACAAATATGCAAAACACTTCTATTCCATGTAATGTCAACATCTCTAATATTGGTCATTTTAACTGCTGTGTGTCTTTCTGAAGCATTAGGTTACTGAGTTAAAATCTCCTTTGCAGTTATAATGAAACAAAGTAATGTAGGGCTTCCCAGAATTCTTATTAGTAAAAGAATACATGCAGCATATGTACACAACCAGACACATGGAGATACACCTCACCATTTCACTCTCAAAATATAACTGGAATTTAAAGGATGGTAATTTTAACAATTATAACCTTGACTTTGTCTCAGAGAAATAAAATTTTCAACCATAGCTTTTGGCAATTGTGAACAAAATATCAAAATTGGTGAATTCTGGTAGACACTTAGATTGATATACATTGAATTATTTCCAAATATCAGCTGACTAAAATAGCTATTTCTATCATAAAGGATTAACACTAAAATTTCCTGAAGAATAGCTTGCCTCCTTAGCTTGTGTGTTTTATACAATGAATCCTGAAGGCTATGTTACATGATTTTATGCATGACTAAAAAATATGTGTGCAGTTCATCACAATTGAATAGATGACTGTGTTATGCATTTTGTAATTCTTTCTATTTTGGAAGCATATAATAAAATCTTTAGGTACTGGTGAGTTATCCAATTTCAATGTACTTATGAATACCTTGGCTTCTGTATCGTTATGTCCCCACTCAAATAACAGGCAACTTGAAGATTGGATTTAAGAAGCTTCACTTTCAAATAAAAATATATAAGGAGTGTTTGTCAACTGCTATAAATAGGTATGTTCTATGAGTGCTCAGTTAGGTTTTCTACTAAAACTCTGGCTTGAACTGAAACTATGATGGTGTGACTGCTTGTCAGAGGCAGCTAGAAGTGACAGTTTCAAATAAGATACAGTTATCTTTATCACTACAAAGATAGTAGGCAGTTGTGGGAATCAATTTTACAAAAAAGGTATCATTACTCCCTATGTTGTATAAAATTTGTAGATTTTATAAAACTGAAGCTTCAGAAGTTACTCTGGATTCTTGACTTTCATGTATAACACACATCTAACTAATGTCTCATAAAGTATATTGAAAATTCTAAAAAATATAGTCAATGTCCAGTGCTAACAATATGTAGATTTGATTTCCCATGAACGTATCAACTTGGTTGAAATAATAAATGGTAGTAGGGTACACAAACACACACACATGCACACACACACACACACACACATGCATGCACACACACACGCATGCACACACACACACTCACACACTTAACATGCATTTGTTGAAGAGGTAATTCATGTGTTCTTCTGACACTAAAAATGGTTCAACAACCCAGGCATCTTACATAGGTTTTTAGACAAATTTGCTGTGGGTAATCTGCCAGAGAGAGAAGCACTTTCACTGTTTTCCATGGCCTCCATCAATCATTGGTCTGATATAATTAAGCATTCTATAATGAGATTTGAACTCTTGACCACGATAAACAAAAATCAGTATTTTAAATTCCTACATTGTTTTTGTGTCTCTACAAATTAGGTAAAAACAAAAGCGATAAAGCAAATGAATTGCTGACAGTTGTACATGGATATGAAATGATCTTAATGAGTTAGGCCTGATCAATAAAAAAACATTGTAGCCTCAAGAAAAACTCTTATCACATATTGACGACACTTTTTATTCAAGTCTTTTCTTGTCCTTGAAGTGTGCATGGTGGGGAAAAAAAAAATTACATTACAATCCTCGACCTGAAACAGATATAACAAGCTGACAAGTAATTAAATTGCTGTGACTGTAATACTTAAGTATGGTGAGACAAAAATCTGTTGAAAGTTGGTTATAGAGCAGCTCCATCCTATATGAACAAAAACATAAGGAAATACACACACACACACACACACACATATATGCACACACTTACATACAAATTTTAAAGAATTATTCTGTACAGTTTGTTGATTCCTATTGAAATTGTATTAAAAGGCCAAATTCTACCAAATGATGCAATATGGCTTAAGAGATTACATGCTATATTCCTCTTAGATTTAATTGAATATGAAAAGAAAATTCAATTTTCATATAAAATCTTGAATTGACTCATTTAAGTAAGATGCTTTGGTGAAGTAATAATATTGCGAAGATGCTAGAATATTAAATGTTGTCTTTTTATCATTGTAACTGTTTGTTTATTGCATTACATTATGCAAACACATACCTTAGACTTGAACAAAGAGGCAAGAGAGAAGAGTATTAAATTGTCAAAGAAATACTGAAGAGAAGACAATGTAAGCTTTAAGTCACTACACTGAACAGACTTAGCAGGCAGCGTTAGAAAAAAAAAAAAAAATTCTAATAAAGCCAAACTGCTATTAAACGAAAACATGGAAGAAGAATAGCTAAGATATTTAGGTGATAGTTAGCTAACCACTTTGTCTGAGTTCAAGACTTAGTACAACTGTCTTATTGTGCATATGGTCGTATGAACAATCCTTGCTCACCTCAGTAGGTCTGATTACTGATGTCTCCAATTCTTCTTTATTGATGACAGCAGACGTAGGAAGAACATACAACAGTGAATACAATGTTTCAATGAAAACAATCCAATTATGATACTGTTTAGAAAATGAAAAATAAACAAAGAAATACTATTCAACTAAACTATCAGATTCTCAGTAACTTTCTCTTTCTTTCTCTCCCTCCCTCTCTACCGCTCTCTCTCTCTCTTTCTTGTATGAATGTAATTATTTTATCATATTAATTCAATGAGGTCGTATTTTCAGCAAGAGAAATAGAAGACGAGAGAAACTAGGTGCAAAAAGGAAGAGAAAGCTATTGCAGCGGTTCTCAACGAGAGTCCATATGACACATGAGGGTCCACAAAAGCAAAATAGGGAATTAGGGATTCACAGGAGAATTTTAAGAGTCTATGAATAAATCTTGCTTAAGATGGATTTATTGAAGGAAACAGCTAGGTTTCTTTCTCAAATGTTTTACATAATTCAAACCTACACAAGTTAATGTGTGACAAACAAAATAGGAATTCTGAGAGAAGTATCTATAAAACTTGTTTTTAAATGTTTAATGGCTATGGACGTTCACCAAAATAAAACGGTAATCAAAGGAATCCATAGCTACAAAATAGTTGAGAATCACTGTATTCTCAACGACAGAGCAATGCTTTAAAGCAATATTGAGAGTGTGTAGAGTGAAGAATTTAGTGCTGCTAGGTCTTAGCTGTATCTCAGCTCCCAGTCACCTGCTGTTTATTAAAGTTATAATAACGAAGTCTATGAATAAAAGTCCTTAAGAATTTTAAATATACTTATGATATGATTCTCTTTGCGAAATCTACAAGAGAGGCTGAAAAGAAATTTCCAAGTCTGGAAAATAATCAAGATTTTGAAAGTCAACAAAACAAAGACCACAAGGATGTGTTAATAGCAGGCATCATTATAGCTTTGTTCCAACCAGCCATTAGTTTTATTTAGCATGAATAAGAAAAATGAGGAAAGAAATCTACATTGCAAAATTATTCCAAATGGGCTCAAGTGCAAAGACTATCAGAGCTATAATATCATCTACTCTATGATACAGCTGGGGGGCTTGTTTAATATACTGTAAACAGGTAAAAAATTGCATGCATTTCTGTTGAGATATCTGAAGCAGATCAGGAATGTCACGCAGAAAGATAAGGTTAGGAAAGCCCTCATCATCTTAGAGAAAGACAGGATTCTAGCCAGAAAAGATATTATTAATATTTTATATATATATGTGTGTGTGTGTGTGTGTGTGTGAGTGTATGTGTGTGTATGAGTGCATGTGTTGACTGAAGTAACTTTAAAAATTTTGCTTAAATCCATACACATAGAATTATAAATACAAAATAGTGGCAGAAGGTACCAATGTTTGTTTTACAAAAGCATCGTACGGTTATCAACTGCTATTTCCAGCAAGCATTGGTACCTTCTTGTGCCACCATTTCCTATTTATGGAATCAACCTTTATGGAAAACAATACAATAGTATTGTAATAGTACTTACAAGTTTTTTCATATAAAATTTTCATTGTTCTCAGTTCTGTTTGTGGCTTGGACTATAAGCTGAGTGTATAGGCATTGATGTAGCGGATATTTTAAATTTCATCTTCGGTGAACCTAGCTGATGAAGACTAACTAGATTTACAATGACAAACATATTCTGGAAAGTTTGAAACTCGAGAACTAGGTTATCCATTTTTCTCTGGTATTTCTCTAGATGTAAGATGAAAAATTTTTTATATCTGTCGATTGCACACATCTTTGCCTCTATACATTCAGTGAAGTATTACAATAGTGTCGTACGGTTATCAACTGTTATTTCCAGCAAACATCGGGACCTTGTTTTGCCACTATTTCCTATATATTTATGTGTGTGTGTGTGTGTTTGTGTGTGTGTTTGTGTGTGCATGCATGTGGAATCTATGAGTATGTGTATGTCATTATATATATGCATATATACACACATATATATAGGTATATGTGTGTGTGTCTCTCTCTCTCTCTCCCTCTGTATGTATATATATGTGTGTATATATATATATATATATATATACATATATATATATATATATATATATATATATATATATATATATATATATATATATATATATATATAAAGCTTTCTTGCACTTACACAGGCACATGTATAATAATCCATATAAAAGAAAAAACATGTACTCAATCTAGCTGAGTAAAAGAAACTTTCATTAGAATTTAACATGTGTAAACATTTTCATTATCTGCCCATTGCTCCCAGCATTACACATTCATTTCCTTTCTTCATATAGTTTGTGTGTGTGAGTGTGTACATGTGTGTGTGCATGCACACGCACATGGATATGTGACTGTTAGCGTGCTCGTGTATATGAATATGTGTTATATGTCTATCTGTATTATTCTTGTAAATGTGCATGCAAATGTGTGACTGTATATCTGCAAGTGTGTATCTATCTATATATATGTGTGTGCAAGTGTGTGTTGCAAAAACTATAGACTACGTTTTTGTCAACATTTTAGTGGAGAAAACTATGATCTTCCCATTATTCCTCTATTTTTTTTGTTTGGTAGCAAAGCTTTTCTTTTAACTCTTGGCTATAAAGTTTTCAATAGAAGCCAACCAACATCAATATGTTGACAATGTGTGTAAATATATTCATTTATTATTATATTCATTAGTCAATAATGTGACGGAACTACATCAGGTAAGGTTAATCATCAAATTTTGATCAATCTTTCTCTCTGTTTTTATTTTAAATACCTCTTCCAAAGCATCGATTTTGTTATCAGAAATAGTGGGGGCTGAGCATCAGAACAATAAGTAGAGATTCAATTAAATCCACAAGCTCTCTCTCTCTCTCTCACCTGAAAATTTGCAACTTTGCTTGAATAAAAGATATTGGATGATGCCAACACTGACGACAGAACCTCTGCATAGCTGCTCAGCAGGCCAGAAATAGCAGCCAAATCTTCCTCAGATCACATCTCAAGGCCTTAAAAATTGAAGGGGATATTGGATAGTATGGTTTGACATTGTTCAACCTTCCTTCATTGGACACTAAACTCTGCTTGCAAATACCTGTTGGGGCAAGTACAATCGAAATTGAACCAAATTCGATGACTGGCACCCGTGCCAGTGGAGTGCTAACCATAGTTATCAATATCATTTTATTGGATTTCTACTGATGTTAAAGAAATATCAATTTAAACACAAATTTCTCTCATTTATGTATGTTTATGTAGGGATGTTATAACCAACATAATCTTAACCCATATATACCCCTGGCTGCGTTTCTGCAAGGTAAAACCTGCTCCTACTCGTTTGGACATGAACTCGCCAAGAAGCATCTGACTAACCATAAAAAATGTTCTGTAGGTAGTCGACACCTGTCGCTAACAGGTGCATACTGTTCTTCTCTTCCAGATTGTGAAAATTTACCATAACGTTTAATCTAAATACAATAAAATTTTAAGACTTCATTTTTTTATGGGCATATATGGGTTAATCGATTTCCTATTTATTTAACATTATTTCAAGGTGAGCTAGTAGAATTGTTAACACACTGGGCAAAATACTTAGTGGCATTTCGTCCATCTTTATGTTTTGTGTTCAGATTCTGCCAAGGTTGACTTTGCCTTTCATCTGTTTAGAGTCAATAAAGTAAGTACCAGTGAAACACCAGCCTTGTGCCAAAATTTGAAACCATTATTTCAAATTGCTAATTGATTTATTCAAACTAATAATTTAGTTTTCCTAAGCTCAGACATAGATTTTTATTGAAAGGAAATCTGTTAGAATGTTCCCTTCACATGTGTCCTACACCTAGCAGAACTAATGTCTGACATGTCAAAATTTTCTATTTTCATACTCTACAGCCTGCTAGTCTACGGAAATTCTCATGATTGCAAAGATATTTGAATTTCCTGTTTTCATGACAAGTGATCATTATCTTCATATAGTGGAAGCTAGGATATTGTTTTGTATCAATTGATAGACAAAAAAAGAAAAAGAAATCAAAAACACATACTCTATGATGTAAACAATTTTGTCGTTGTGATACTATCAATTAAATACTATATTGAAAATTACATGACATTTTAGATATGTACAAAAGGAAAGTGTTTATAATGAAGAAGGCAATCATACAACAAGTATTATGCTATCTATTTAATAAAACAATTTGTTTTATACACGTATATCAGTAGATATTCATAATATTTCCTTCACATCAATATCATATAAATATTAAATTATATGTGCTATTGGTTAAATCTAGGTGTGAATGTCAAATACATTTACTTTCACATTTGGATATAAAATGAAATATGTCATCACAGAGAATGGCCAATAGTTTAAAGAGAGAACTTGGAGCAACTGGTGTAAAACTGATATTTCATAGAAAATTAAATTAAAATAAAATAGGTGCATGTGTGGTTGTGTGACAAGAACAAGAAGTTTTCTTCCGAATCACTTGGATCCAGGTTCAGTCCCACTACATGGCACGCTGGGTAAGTGTCTTCTACGATAACCTTAGGTCAACTAAAGCCATGTGAGTGGATTCAGTAGATGAAACTGAAAGAAGCCCATCATGTGTGTGTGTGTGTGTGTGTTTGTTCACCACACTATGTAACAACCATTGTTATAGTGTTAACTTGCTCTGTAATTTAGAGGTCTGGCAAAAGAGACCAATAAAATAAGCACAAGAGCTTAAAAAAGGTACAGGGGTTGATTTATCTGACTACGTTCCTGGCTTTAAGGGTATCATGGAAGGCTAAGTTGGAGACCCAATCTTCCAAATTCTTCTAGAGAGCTTAGAAAAACTGAAGGACTCCTGCAAGAAGTGTGTGAATCTGAGAGGGGAATATGTTGAATAAAATCATTATTAACCGATTCTTCTGTATTTTCTTTTATCCAAAGCCATAAACTTTTCAGCATTCCCTCGTGTGTGTGTGTGTATCTATATCTATATATATGTATATATACACTCCCACATGAGGGGTGCTGATCTGTTCCCTGGTTTAAGGGTATAACAAAAGGCCTTGTTGGAGGTCCAGTGTTATGAGTTCTTTTAGAGGGCTTAGAAAAAACTGATGGTCTGCTGCAATAAATGTGTGGTTCTGAGAGGGGAATATGTTGAATAAAATCATAATCAACAGATCCTGTATTTTCTTTTACCCAAAGCCAGGAACTTTTCAGCACTCACTCGAATTGTTATAGAATCATTCTGTCAGAACATAGAACATAGTTATAGAATTGATATATATTACACAGAAATCCCTAATAAATAGAAGCTGTTCCATGTATTAAGCATTTGTAATACAACAAAGGGATAAAGCAAATAAGGTGAAGTAGCTGTGAGGGTAAAGAGTGAATTACTGTAACAGAGTTATTCATTCAAAACTTTTACTACAAGAATAAGTGTGTTATGCTTCAAGCAAAGCTTTCAACTCTGCTTGACAAGTTTACTTGGCTAACAATCAAGTTCAACTTCTAATTCACATTTGCAAATAAAGACAGTTAAGCGAACAAATGAACCTCTAGGTGGCTGGTCAATATGTTAGTAATAGCAACTAAGTCATAATCAAATCATAACCTACTGTTTTTTTCCCTCATCTCTGTTAGGAGGTGCAAGCACTTGCACACACATGTACACACGTGGCATACACACATCTTGGGAACTTCCATTATCTATTTAAATGACTGACTGACTGGCACTCCATCGGTTATGACGACGAGGGTTCCAGTTGATCTGATCAACGGAACATCCTGCTCATGAAATTAACGTGTAAGTGGATGAGCTCTCCACAGACATGTGTACCCTTAACGTAGTTCTCGGGGAGATTCAGCATGACACAGAGTGTAACAAGGCTGGCTCTTTGAAATACACGTACAACAGAAACAGGAAGAAAGAGTGAGAGAAAGTTGTGGTGAAAGAGTACAGCAAGGTTCGCCACCATCCCCTGCTGGAGCTTTAGGTGTTTTCGCTCAATAAACACTCACCACGTGTGGTCTGGGAATCGAAACCGCGATACTAGGACCATGAGTCCGCTGCCCTAACCACTGGGCCATTGCGCCTCCAAAAGTGAAACACTATATTTGAAAAAACAAAGTGAAACAAAACAAAACAAAATAGCAAAATGATGTTAT
Organism: Octopus bimaculoides; assembly: GCF_046866305.1. Lineage (NCBI taxonomy): Eukaryota > Metazoa > Mollusca > Cephalopoda > Octopoda > Octopodidae > Octopus > Octopus bimaculoides. Next base: position 44,893,025 of record NC_142945.1, on the reverse strand, counting down.
CACTGCTGCAAATCTAGTTGATCATAAATTTACTGGATCAGGGTTTATCTGTGGCCAAAGAACAGCAAATAGTTCCTGGCTTTAAGGGTGTTGCAAGAGTCCTGGTTGGAAGCTCAACCTCCTGAGTTCTTTTACAGAAGCAAACAAGTGGAATAAAACTGAATATGCAGAATGTATGTGTGTGGTCTTGTGTGTTTGTGTGGGTCTTGTGTGTGTTTCTTCTTGCTGTTCTGTAGCTAGTTTTAGTAAATTTTGTCATTTTGGGCACTGCCTTGACAAGTTTATTCAATCACGTTAACCCCATTACATTTAATTTGTCACTCCTTTTATCAATCTTATACATTTAATGAAACACTAAGTGGTGCATTTTAAAATGACAACAGCTCTGATATAAACATGGGCAAGTTGAAGGAAAATGCTTTAACCATTTTTATACAATTCCTAATAATATTTAATCATAAAAATATGATAGGAGTTTTTAGACATCGAATGGCTATGAGAGTCTCACCACCCTTGGTAAAATATGAATCAAAGGGGTCCATAAGCAAAAAAAAAAATGGTTGAGAACAACTTTTCTAGGGGGAAGAAGTCCTAGGGAGAAAGGAATAAGTATTGTGATTTGTGAAAAGCCTGAGGTTTTGAAAGCAACAAAGACAGGAGGAACATGTTGAATAGGAGTAGGAGTGCCCAGAATGAGTAGAATACTATCTTGCTAAATAGATATTTACATCAGGATAGACCTGAGGATGAACAACAAGATAGAAGGGATGTGTTAAACAGTTAAAAACAAAAGGCCTCAATAAAAGTGATGGGTGCTGCATATTCAAGTGTTTAACTAAATCGTTTAAAAAAAAACATTTGGGTTCGTTAAATCTAACCACAAATATAATAAAAAGAAATCAGTATAACTGAAATAAAATGTAATTAGAGAATCACAATAAAACTCGTATTGCCATTACTAAATACTTCAAGTTAAAAGCTAAACGTTGAGATTTTGTTGGGCGTGAGGGTCGCAAATTATAACAAAACATTAAAAAAAATCCATGTTTAAGTCTGCTGGATTTGCTTAATTCTTTATTCCCCACGATGACTTTAAATCTAGTTGCATACCACACCACCTCTCTTATGTAACTACTACTACTACTGCTGCTGCTGCTGCTGCCACTTTGTTATGTGATTGATAAACTTGCAATTCACAATAATTTATTGTAATTGTATTAAAAAATAATTTTGTCTTGAATGTTCTTAAATAACTGCAACTGGGGAAAAAAAATATCAGTATTTGAATATTAGTTTTAGATTTTTTTAAAAAACAACAGCAATAGCAACAACAACAACAATAATAACACACACACACACACACACACACACACATTCATATTAAAATATCAAAATATAGATTATAAATAAATTTGTTTGTTTTTCCAGTTATTGCTGTATTGTTTTTTCTTTTTGCCAAGATAATAAAATTTATAATTAGTTACAATTTATGCAACATTTTAAATCTCTTGAACAAAATATTCATAGATACTGAAACAAGTTTTATTCATGTAATTTATCGGGAAAGTTTAGAACTCCTGTGATGACAAGCATTCAAATTCCTAGCATGTCTTTTGTTAAATTAACTTCCTCCCAATTATTCTGTGGTTCAATTTAATTAAATTGTTTGCACTAACACAAGTCATCAGGGTTCCAGACAACAAATTCTAAAGTATATCAGTGACTGTTAGCACAATCAGATTTGTACAAACATAGAAGGTGATCTGAGGGTAAAGACACATCAAGAATTGTTTAATAATTGAAAACATGACAAAATTCAAAGGAGACATGACATTGTTTCGATGTTATTGTGTGTCTTTAATGAAGTAGGAGTTATTCAGATTTTTTTGTTCTTTGATTTTTTTTTTTTACTTGTTTCAATTATTTGACTCTGGCCATGCTGGGGCACTGACTTGAGGAATTTTAGTTAACTGAATTGACCCTGGTTCTTATTCTTTTATTAAGTCTGGTGCTTATTCTATAGGTCTCTTTTGATGAACCATTAAGTTATGGGAACATAAACACAGCAACACCAGTTGTCAAGTGGTGGATGGTGGGGACAAAGACACACACACACATAGCTATATATATATATATATATATATATATATATATATATATATATATATATAGCTATATATATGATGGGCTTCTTTCAGTTTCCGTCAACTAAATCCACTCATAAGGCTTCAGTTGGCCCAAGGCTATAGTAGAAGAGACTTGCCCAAGGTGCCATGCAGTGGGACTTAACCAAGAACCATGTGATTGGGAAGAAAATTTCTTACCACACAGCTATACCTGTTACTATTTTCTTGCTTTCTTTTTTTTTGGGGGGGGGGGGGGGTTCTGTTAGAAAAATGTTGTCCTATACCAAACACACAGCCAATGTCGGCCAAGAGATGAGAAAGCAACACAGAGAGCTTTTAACTTTGCTAACATAACCAGAGCATGAATGGGTTCATCTAATTAATTGTACACATTTCTCAAATTTGAGGCTTTGTGCTTTTAATAGAAATCATTACAAGGTGGTGAGCTAGCAGAAACGTTAGTATGCTTAGTGGTATTTTGTATGTCTTTATGTTCTGATTTCAAATTTCACTGAGGTCAACTTGGCCTTTCATCCTTTCAGAGTCAATAAATTAAATACCAGTTACATACTGGGATCAATCTAATTGACTGGCCCCCTCCCCAACAATTTTAGGCCTTGTGCTTAGAGTAGAAACAAATAGAAATCATTACATGTTTGTTATTTAGCAGACAACTTCTGAGTATGAAAGAAGCTCCTATCAAGCCAAAACTGCAGCACAGTTTCAATTCTCATCTGAAGCCATTTCACTTTATTTACATCCTTAATTCTCCCGAAACAGTAAAAATAAACATAATCATCATACAACACAGTATTTCTCTCTCCCACAAAATAATATACAGTCTTTGAGACTCAAATGAAAAGAATGCAAAAAGTGAGCATCTTCAAATAGTTTGTTGTGCTAATTTCCCTGCAAATCACAACTTATTTATGAATTCTTCAGAACTTGTGAAGAAAGTCTGCTGACTTGAAACTCATTTAGAATTGTAGCCAAATATTTGGTCAAGAACAATGCAGATATTTGCAACAGATTTCAAAAGCTCTTCTGCTTCAACAATTGCATTTTTCTATTAGACTTAACAATATTTACTAAAACCTGTTCCTATTGAAGAAAAAATAAAACAAAGCAGAACAAAGAAAGGGACAAAGCATTCATATTGTTAAGTAGTCATCCTACAGTGTGTATTGAATAAACAAGAATCAAACACACAAGAGAATTAAGCTAAATTTCTCAAGTGATAACTTATCCAATGTAATCATTTCAAGTATTTGAAATTGCTAATTACTGTAGCTGATCTTATTATTATAATCTTGTCATATATGGCTTTGTAGCAAATAACGACCCATTCCTTCAGCATTTCTACATTTTAGGATCCATGTATTAAAAGAGAACAAAAGAATGGTTTCTATTTGATGTTTAAGTTGATTAAATTGGTTTATCCCAGCTCCCAGCAGCTTTGATTGTTTTCTGCTTGCAGCGATATTGTCTTGAGAGAGAGAGAGAGAGAAAGTGAGAGAGGGAGGGAAGCAAAGGGCGAGAAAGGGAGTGAGAGAGAGAGAAAGGGAGTGAGAGAGAGAGAGAGCTGTAGGTGAATTTAGATATTAACTTTGATAGATGTGAGAAAACTTGGTTTGGTACTTGGGAATATCAACTTTGAGCAATAGAACCAATAGATGTGAGGTTTAAAATACCTCACAAACACAACAAATACACAAGCACAAACAATGACAAACACACACAAACCCTAACATAAACACAGACACTCAAACAAATGGAATTATGTACACTGTACTAAAAGATCTAAGAAATAAGAAATAAGAATGTATTTATTGATTCCATTGTCTTTGCACTATTGATGAAAGTTTTGTGATTGCTTCTATATCATATCTATACTCTATACTCATTTTTAAGGGGAAATGAACCAATAAACATGACTCTCATCTAGGATTCAGCCCTAAGAATAAATTCAGTAATTGTCCAATACAACGTGCAGAGAATCTAGTTTAAAATATCCCTACAGACTTATGTATCATTGCTTATTCTTATAGACATTTCTGATGGAAAATTTTGTCAGTTTCTTCCTTTCTGTCCAACGAAAAGTGTATCTGGGTTTTCACTTCATTTACATATTATTGTGTTGTGTTTATATAATATTGTCTGTACATCATCATGTCTAGACGTTATTGTGTCCATACATTAGTATGTCTAAACAGCACAGAGTCTCAACATTACTGTGTCTATACGTTAATCTGTTGATAAATTAGTATGTCTAAATACTATCTAAACATTATTGTCTATACATCAATGTGTCTATACAATTTGGATAATGTATCCTTAAGAAAGAACAACTTATTTCTACACCGACATATATATATATATATAATATATACAATATATATATATATATATATATATATATATATATACATAATATATATAATATAGTGTGTTGATAAGCCAGCTGGAGGAGATGTCCTCCTGGGGCTAAAGCAACAGTAACATCCACCCCTAGGGGTCAGCCACACTTAAGTGGCAATACACTTCAATATATATATATATATATATATATATACATATATATATATATATATACATATATATATATATATACATATATATATATATATACATATATATATATATATACATATATAATATATACATATATAATATATACATATATATATATATATATATATATATATATATATACATATATATATATATATATACATATATGTATATATACATATATATATATATATATATACATATATAATATATATATATATACATATATAATATATATATATATACATATATAATATATATATATATATACATATATAATATATATACATATATAATATATATATATATACATATATAATATATATATATATACATATATAATATATATATATATATACATATATAATATATATATACATATATAATATATATATATACATATATAATATATATATATGACAAACACACACGGTGGTGCACCAGCATGACCGCAGCCACTTGGCTGAAACACATAAATAAATAAATATACATATATAATATATATATACATATATAATATATATATATATACATATATAATATATATATATATACATATATAATATATATATATCTATATATACATATATAATATATATATATATATATATATATATATATATATACATACATACATATATAATATATATATACATATATATACATATATGTATATATATATACATATAATACATATACATATAATGCATATACATATAATACACATATAATTTATATACATATATGTACATATATATATACATATTTATATATATATAATATATACATATGCATATATATATATATATAATATACACATATACATATATATACATAATATATATATATATATATATATATATATATATATATATATATATATATATATATATATATATATATATATATATATTACTGTCTTTTTATATCACAGTTTGTACACTGTTGGATTTACATAATATATCTATAAAATAGAGTATATATAATATTATTATGCTTTTATTTTTTTCATATATTTAATAGCAAAACAAATATTAATCTAGGTTAGAAAAAGAACAGTACGCACACTGACTTGACTTGAACCACATATCTGTCACTTGCCAGCAGACCAAGGTAAGAACTGCACATCTTAAGTCTTGCTTTTCCCTCTATAAATGGCTTAGTTCTTGTTATTTTTAACAGTAAATATTCATCTCCACAAATATCTCATCTGTTCTGCAAGTTTTCAATCACCTAGCACTAGCAGGATAGGTTATTCTATTAGTATCCAGCACAGTGAACTATCACATCCTTTTGATGTTTGTGCAGTAGGTTTTTTTTTAATTATTATACTTGTTTCAGTTATTTAACTGCAGCTATGCTGGAGCACCACCTCAAAAGGTTTAGTCAAAGAAATCGACCTCAGGACTTATTTTTTGTAAGCCTAGTACTTATTCCATTGGTTTCTTTTGCCAAACTGCTAAGTTACAGGGATGTAAACACACCAGCATTGATTGTCAAGCAATGGTGTTGTAACAAATAATAACAAGAGTTGGGGAGAGGAAAAGCATCCAGCTGTAAAAATTCTAATGGCATGGAAGAAAGGAGTTAAAACAATGAAAATAGTACCACAAATTTGTATTTACGCATGTACCTTGTACCTTGTGAGTATGCACAGTTTCCCTATCATTACCATATTCATCTCCCTTTCAGCTATTCTCATCCATCCTCATATAATGCAGGAAAACTATGTATGTCTTCTATAGCAAGACCCCTGTTCTTCTCCTTATATCATATTTTAGCTTCCATCATCTTGCACAAAGCACTCCCACTTAGTCATGTGAGCTTTTTCTTTTCCTTTCTTTACTTTGTCTTACAAGTTACTTGGCAACTTCAGTACTCATTGTAAGATGATTGGTACTAGGAAGAGATGCCAGTCCTAGAAACTATGCCAGAACTAACATTGGGGCCTGAAACAGCCGAGTATGTGTATACATGTGTGTGTGTGTGTGTGTGTGTGTGTGTGTGTGTGTGTGTGTGTGTGTGTGTGTGTGTGTGTGTGTGTGTGTGTGCGTGTGTGCGTGCGTGTCTGTGATTGTCTTCTAAATCGCTTGACAGCAGGTGTTAGGTTCCCTATAACTTAGTGGTTCAACAAAAGCGACTGACAGAATAAGTTCTAGATTTAAGAAATAAGTACTGGAGTTGAGTTGTATGGCTAAAATTCTTAAAGTTGGTAGTGCTCCAGCATGGCCACAGTGCAGCTACTAAAACAAGTGAAAGATAATAAATAAAGGTAACACAATACAGTGATGGAGGGTGGGGTGAGGGTATATGAGCAATTTAACTCTTTGTCTTAAAGTCCCACACAACACAGTATGGACTTAGACAGCTGCAAACTCAGAGACATTTCTCGAAAAGATCCAATTATATTCTTTAGAAAATTAACAAAATTATGAATTAATTATTTTTTTAAAAAGTAGATCAAAAAATTATAAATATGGGAAAGTAAAAGAAGTTAAGAAAAATAACTGAAGCAAAAATATAGAAAAATTATTACATAAAACTAAATTTACCTTTTTAAAACAAAGCTAAACAAAAAAAAGTATGGTAGCCTGGAAGCATCTTTCATTACACAAGCATACAATTAGGAACGGAGAGTGTCTTCTATTTGTACATCAACTACTTAGCGCTACAAGATGTGAAAAGGGTGTTTTCCATTTTAAACTTCTGCTGATCAGATAAGCTGGAAGCATCCTTAATGGTTAGTTTAATGCTACTTTTGAGAATTCTTCAGATGAAGGAGATGAAAAAATACAAAACATGCAATATGAAAAAATAGCAAGATTGAAGCAATTATAAGAAAAGGATGAATTCTCTGTTCAACTTGTTTTAGCATTATACATTGCCATTTTTTTTTTTTTTCCATTTTTGCAAAATTTTAAAGAATGTTCTCTAATCTGATTTTTAAAATGAAAATATTAACAAAAGTCTGATATGTTAGAATAGAGAATTTAAAACAGAACACTCTCAAATATTAACCAGAAGTTCCTTTTGTATTATATTACCAAAAACAAAAACAAAAAAAATATTAGAAAATACATACATATATTGTATGTGCATACATATATATCATCCTCATCATCATTTAATGTCCATCTTCCATGCTGGCAAGGGTTGGATGGTTTGATAGAAGCTGGCAAACCAGAGGACTGCACCGAGCTCCATTGTCTGTTTTGCCATAGCTTTTACAGCTGGATGCCCTTACTAACATCACCTGCTTTACAGAGTGAATTGAGTGGTTTTTATGTCACTGACACCAGTGAGGTCTGTTTTGGTATGATTTTCATACTGGATACCTTTCTTGACACCAACCACTTTACAGAGGAGTGGATTGGGTTCTTTTTAGGCAGTACCATTACTGGTGAGAGGTGTGTGTGTGTGTGTGTGTGTGTGTATATATATATATATATATATATATATATATACTTTATTGAAAAACAGCAGAAATATCACAAAAACTGTTACACAAAGTTTCATGTTCCCGTTTGTCGGACAGTTTTGTTTAGAATCCACCATGTTTTGCATTTATGCACTTACTCCAGTATGTATATATATATATATATATATATACTGCTGGATGGGACGCCGGTCATTCGCAGGATTACCCGCTTTTACCAGATAAGTCAACTGGAGCAGCATGAAAAATGAAGTGTCTTGCTCAAGAACATAACTCATCTTCCAGTACAGGAATCAGATCTACAAGCTTACAATCATGCGTTTAATGCTCTAACCACAAAGCCACATGCCTCCACAGTTAGGATAACAATATAAAATTGTTAGCATTAAGTGTATGCATAGCATAGAGGATAAAAGATGAGACAGAAATAGAACTTGATGTAAACACCCATAAAAGGAAATGGTTGCATATCCATGTCAGTAGTAGTACTGGCAAATTTTGAGAAGCATGGAATTTTTAGGGATGTAGTGCCCATTTTTTGGACCGAATAGTGACTGGTGCGGAAAAATGGGTCCTCTATAAAAATGTCAGGTGCCGAAGACAGTGGGCAGGGAAAGTAGAAACACTGGCACCCCAGGCTAAAGGTCTTCACCCATGTAAGGTGTTGTTATTTGTTTGGTGGGATATGAAAGGTTTAGTCCACTTTGAACTTTGAAACCCAAACCAAACGATAACAAAGGAGATCTACTGTGACCAGCTTCAGTGGTTTAAGTCAGCGCTAGAAGAAAAACGACCATCTTTGATTTCAAGACGAAAGGTGTTCTTCTATCAGGATAATGCTTGGCCACATACAGCAAGGATGACATTCCAAAGGCTAGAGTAGTTTGAATGGGAAACGATGCCCCATCCATGATATATGCCAGACGTTGCCCGATCTGATTATCATTTAGTCCACAGTCTTCAAAACCATTCGAACAGAAAAAATATGAATTCTGTAGACTAGGTCAGAACAGTACTGGAGGAGTATTTTTTGTTACAGACAAATGAATTTTGGAAGAGGGGCCTTGCAATTCTACCAGATAGATGTAAGGGTATTGTAGAAATTGAAAGAGAGTATATTTTAGAACTTTATCATCTTAATTTTGAAAAATAAAAAAAATATGAATAAGCCACATTATTTATGAGATGACCCAATATTTATACATACACACATACATATATATTCCTGCAAAAATATATACACACTCATATGCATTAGCATGTGTGTATGAGCAGAAGCAACTCTTGTTAAATGCTTTTCTGTTAGAGGCAATATAAGAAGATTAATGGCATTGAAGATAATGAACCTCTAGTATTTCATATTCCTGTAAAACCCCTAAATTTTATGCATCATTATAATTTCTGTCTCTCCCATCTCCATCACCACTCTCAACAACAACAATATATTTATGAGTAGACAAAACGAGCTGGGTTTATTTTCACAATTTTCTATGGTTTCATAGTCATTTCTTTTATAAATCAATGTAATATTGTTGCTTAAAGTCCTAGATTAGATCTGGAGTGGAAGGGTTGATCAGGTGTGTGTGTTCGTGTGTGTGTTTGTGTGTGTGTGTGTGTATGTGATGACTTCAGTTAACTCAAATGGCTTATCTTGAAAACAAAAACCTGCTACATTGCATACTTAGTTTATAGGGAACTTATCTCAACTCTCTTCTTGATGCAATGATGAATATAAATTTACTGCACTCTTTTTTATTTCTTTATTTCTTTTTTGCTTAGTATTTTGATTTGGGTTTATAAAGATTTAGATTGTCTTAGAAATTTATACAGAATCCTTGTGAGTTTTCTCAATTTCTTTTTAGAATTTTGAACTATATGTATAAAGAATTTTTATTAAAAAAAAGGGGGAAATAGAAAGAAATCTTAAAGAAGATTTACAAAATTTAAACCTGACTGTATTTCAATTTCACTGAAACACTGGAATTAGATGTGGCAGGAACCTATAAGATACTTAACGGTTCCAAACACATGCAACTTAAAGAATCCATTTTCAAATCATGAAAGAATTCCAAAGATGTTAGATACATCTAACAAAAAACAACAAAAAACAAAGCAAAACGAAAATACCACACCAGTGTTACAGAATTATTGAATAATAATGCAACATTCCAAGTTATTATCTTCAGAGTCTTTGACAAATTCACAGTCCAAAGAAACTATCTCTCCCAGTAATATCACCATTAGGTGCACAGGCAAACATCCATGCAGAACAAATACAAAGATTTACATACTCCAATGCACAGCAACTAATAACCCACAAATATGCTGTTTGTTCTCTCTGCATTTTCAACAATTCTCTCTAATCCTTGAAACTAAGCAGTTGCATAGCCATATTAACCAAGTCTGCTTGATACCTACATCTTTTCCTCTACATTCCATCACCACTGTCTTGTTTCAATTGCTAGATCCAATTCTAAACATGAGCAAATGAGGGATATGTCTGTCCTGCTAACCATAGCAGCCAAATTCCTCAATTTACACCCTAATATCCGAAGTAAAGAAAACATAGTAGATAATTTAGTCTTAGTTAGCACCAGAAAGATGAGATGAGAGATAATCACTAGTAGAATACAGCCAATTATCAGCACGTTCAATCAGAAATGACATGGCCCTAACACAAGCAAGGTTAGTTTTGGCATAATCTTTACAGCTGGATGCCTTTCCAAATGCCAACCACTTTACAAAAATCAGGAAACTGGTCTTATGAGTCTGTATGACTTGGGAAAATGCTTTATCATATCCTATGTTACCATGACTGCTATATCTACAAGATACCACTAATGTATCATTCATAACTTACAGAGCAGATAAAAGATATGTGAAGTGCCAATCATAATTAAATAGAACAGTGTTTCCATTAATTTACTTGCGAAGGGACAGTTTATAAAATAATGATGTTAGGAATTATAATTATATCCTTTGGATCAAATATTTAGCTAAGTTTGTAAATTCAATTTAAAGAGAAAATAAGAAGTGTGATATTTTACAACCTTATAGTTAATCTGTCAGAAGAGTATATCATTTCTAAACAATTTTAGTTTGTTTTTCTTAAAGTTTTTACATATTAATAAAATAAATCTGACATATCTTCTAAAGCTGTTTGTTTGAATATCCCTACCTTAAGAATTGAAATTTTATTAATAAAATAAAATAAGATAAAATAAAATAAAATAATATATACATATATATAAAGCATTAGAAAAAATCCAAAAAAATTTTGTATATAATCAATTTTTCTTTTCTTTCCATCAAAGGATTGTTTGATAGCTATAGAACCTATATAACTTAAAAGAATACGTGTTTATAAGTATAGATTGGTGTGTGTGCATGTTTGTATCCATGTATGTGTGTAAGTGCGTGAATATATATATGTCTGTATGTTTATGTATATATATTTTGCATATATGTATTTTTTTGTATATATATAAAGATATATGGAAAACATGCTAAACGTTGATACACATATTACACATACATACATACATATATTTATACATTGATACATGTTCATATTCGTATATATGTATACACATAAGCATGTATATTGTATGTGAATGTATATGTGAATATACGTACATATACCTATACATAGATACTCATTCCTTCTCACATACGCATGTGTGCTATATGTGAATATATATGCGAACATACATACATACATTTATCTATACATGGATACCTATTCATATTTGTATATATGTATACATATAAGCACGTGTGTTGTATGTGAATATATATGTGAACACATGTGTGTGTTTGTAAACTCATGCATATTCAGATATACAGACATACATATATGTAGTGGTTTTAAAAATACACCAAAATTCAATAGAGACAAACCATAAAAGAAGAAAAAAAACCCATCTTGTCTCATTTGAAATTTGTATCTTTATATCACTTTACCCAAAAGACACTGCATTTTATGAAGAATGCAGAAACGTAAAAGAAAAGCCATTTTTTTTTTAATAATAAAATAATTTTAAAAATTACAAAACATAACGTATATATATAAAAGATGAAATAATGAGAAAAATATAAGGAAAACCGTGGTGAAAAATACAGTGAAAAATCTTTGTTCATTAAGTAAATATATAAACATTTTATTCAGCACTATCAAAAGATGTGATATTGCCTTTTGTAATTTTTTTTTTTTTTTTTTTTGTATTTAGTGGATATCAGTTCTATGATATAAAGAATGCAATATATTCATGAAATTTCTTCAGAAATTCCAGATGAAGATTGACATAAAATTCTGTTGTCAGAATCTTTAAGAATTTAACATATTAATTCTTCTTTGGAAGTCATTTTTAAGACAAGTTTCGAGACATCCATGTTTTTTTTTCTTTTTTGCTTTTATAACTTGTGTGTGTGTGTGTGTGTGTCTAGGTGTGTGTGTGTGTGTGTTTTAATGTATATCTTTTTTCCTGTGATCTTTTATTTGTTTTAATCACAGGACTGCAGCCATGCTGGAGCACTGCCTTGAACCATGCCAGCCATGCCAGCTCAGAGAGGGATGTTGAATAATAATGATTTTATACAGTGTGTATGTGTGTGTTCATACATAGAACTACCAAAGATCCATAGATATATCATTCATTAACAGACTTTATCTCTTGATGAGATATAATTTCTTTTGTTAAATAACTAGAACATAATGGAGAAAGAGAATATAAAACGATAACTGTTTTGTTATCTGCAATTAATCTATGCTGATTTAAATTTACTTTTGTAATGATAATTATTAATTATATTCATTATATAAGTAAATGATTAAGTGACAATCTCAAAAAACTGGGATTCTTAGGTAAAGAATGCGACCACCTGATGTGTATTTCATGTGCCAGTGCCACATGAAAAGTACCCATGTCAGTGTCGCATGCAGAGCACCCATGCTGGTTCCATGTAAAAAGGACCTGAGCTGGGGGCCATGTAAAAAGAACTCAATACACTCTGTAAAGTGCTTGGTGTTAGGAAAGGCACCCAGTCACAGAAACCATACCAAATCAGATGACTGGACCCTGCTGCAGCTCTCCAGCCATGCCAGCTCCATGTCAAACTGTCCAACCCATGCCAGCATGGAAAGCAGACATTAAATGATGATGATGATGATGATGACGAAGAAATATAATCTCTAAGTGGAACAGTTAAAGTAAGCAAGGCTTTTCCACAGTTCAGCATGTAGCACTTATTGTTGCTATCCATGTTAGAGTAATGGGAATTGCGTCTCCTTATTAAAAATCATCTCCTTTCTTTTGAGAAGAATTCAAACAACTGAAAATAGATTAAACATACACTCACATGCGTGTGTGCACACACACACACACACACAAAATGAACATGAAGCATATGAAGCATGGCTACAGGATTAAAAAGTTTAATTCCTGAGCACTTGGCTTTGGGTTCAGGTTCATGGCATGACCTCTGGAGCATGTGTCTTTCACTATAGCCCAGAGCCAACCAAAGCCTTTTGAGTAGAGTAGATTTTGCATATGGAAACTGAAAGACTACCTTCGTGTGTATATATCTATATCTATATATATATATATATATATACACATGGAAATAGATAGGTAAATGTGTATGGGTAACCATATCTACACAATGTGTGTTAGCTGTAAATGAATGTTGCTATAATACAAATGCTATCGTGCAGTTCCAGTCACCTCAGAAAACATGTCTGGCCATGGAGAAAATCACCTTACTTCGAAACAGGTGATGGTTAACTACAGGAAGAGCATCCAGTTGTAAAAAATTTACCTCAGCAAATTCTGTCTGACCCACAGCAAGGATAGAAGAGTAGGTGTTGAAATGATGATAGTCATGATGACAATATATTTGCAGTAAACATTATAGTTAAAATAATCTTTGTTTCTCCAACTGATAAATGTTGTTTATAATTAATAAAAACTATCATTATATTTGACAACATGATGACACTAGCATATATATATATGTATGTGTGTATGTATATAGGTACATAGATAGAAAGATAGATAGATGGGTAGATAGTTAGGTAGATGGATGGAGTTAGAGAGAGAAAGAGGTGAGTAAGGAGTTATGCACGTATGTATAAAGAGTGACATGACAATAATAGTAGACAAAAGAGTAGACAAGGCAGAGAGGTAGACAGATGTTATGGCGGACAATAGATGCTGCTAATGACGCACAGACAATGAGACAGGAAAAATGATTTTATGTCAGAATCTATGAAAAGGAAGTTAAAACTCAAATCTGAAATAAAAAAAAAATTTTTAAATATATTTTAATGAAACTTTTCTTGAACTGTTTTCTTGTCACTTGAGACAGACATACACACCTGTGCACATATGTGTATTTGTGTGGTTACGTATATGTATGTGTGTGTGTACATATATAAATTCATTACATTTGTAAACACATACATATACACACATGCACATACATATGTTTAGACATAAGTATATAAATATATATAAATATACATACACACACACTCACACAAGCAAATATATATATATATAAATTTATATATATTTATACACTCACAAATACACATACATATATATATAAAACATCCCCCTTCAGTAATTTCTGAGGATCAAAGGATATCTATTGTTAATTACAATTTTAAAACATGTAAGCAATAATATTTGAATATTAGAAAAGAGAATATGTGTGTGTGTGTGTGTGTGTGTGTGTGTGTGTGTGCGCGAGCATGCGTGGGTGGGTGGGTGGATGGATGGATGGATGGATGGATGGATGGATGGATGGATAGATAGATAGATAGATAGATAGATAGATAGACAGGCAGATAGATAGAGCTTTCACACATCATAAGAAATATTTGATACTTCTCATTCCACTTTCATAAATGACACTCAATACTAAGCCAAACACTCAGAATTTTAATTAGATTTGAATAATCTATTATCAGGAATGCTTTAAATGTGTTGGCATTTAAGTTCTCAAAACCTTAACACAAAATCAAACTAAAATCCAATTCCTCATTTTAAGTAATGATTTTCCCTTTATTCAGTTCTTCTTAATTGCCATTTTCATGATCGTTTCTCCATTACCAATGACATCATTTCTCCTACAATTAATGAGTTAATGAAGATGCATATATGTGGTTGACCTACCTGCTAGATACAGTAGCCAAACCTCACTTAAGTCACATATTTCTGTTGACTGAGCAGGTAGTAAGCTGGCAGAATCATTAGCATGCTAGGCAAAATGCTTAGTAGTATTTAATTCACCCTTATGTTTTAAGTTCAAATTCTGCTGAGGTCGACTTTGCCTTTCATTCTTTCAGGTTGATAAAACGTGTATCGGTTGAGTACTGGGGCTGATTTAATCAGCTGAACTACTCTTGGGGCCAAGCCATACTGAGCCAGTGTGGCAGAGTAGGTTCATCAAACCTCTATGATCTCAAACTTAAATTCATGACTTCTACATCATGCCATGCTTGGTGGCGAGATCATACTGAAAACCTTGTAGTGAAAAAGGTCAATTCAATCCAATCTAAGCAGGTTATAAGCAGCAAGAAGAGTAGGGTCTCTACGTGGTAATTAAAAGCAGCAGTGAAATTTCCTTAAAATTACATACAAATGACTTCAAAAGGGCAGGACTTGCAGAATACTGTAGTTCCTGATACATTATGCCAGAAACAAAGATAGAATGGCCGTGCTTGAAACACCTTTCATCATAAATCTCCTGAACTGATGCTAAACAACAATACCAAAATTATTTGCATATATGCATTGCATAACAATATTACATATGAGTGAATGAAAATATTGCTTTGCAATCACTCAATCTGAAAAAAGAGCAGTGAAATACCCACAAAACATTTTATTATATTAAATGATAAAGGACACATTAAATAAATTAGTTACAACACACTATTCCTGGAAAAAAAAAAATGTAACTTAAAGAAAACGATTCATCCTTGATTATAGGTTTACAGCTTGAAGATTGAGTAAGGGATAAATAACCACATGCTATATTCTCTTTCTGCTTTTTCTTTGATTATTACATTGCAGCAAAGTGGTCTCATGTTATCAGCACTCAGGATCTTTTGACCCCTTCGTTTCTGCTCCATGTGTCATTGATATTGACCCATTATCTCCAGAAAACACTGCTAACCACTACGAACAGGATATCATTTCAGTCCCTGCAATCTCGTCACTGCTCGTGATTTTCTTGCTACTGCCAACAAATATCTATTCATGAACAATGCTATCTTCAGCAATCTCATTGGTGTTAGAGGACCTGTGAAGGCTGTAGACATGTACAGTTACTTAAGAAAATAAAATTAATAAACAGGCATGGATGTGTAGTAAGACGCTTGCTTCCCAACTACATGGTTTTGGATTCAATCCCACTGCATGGCATCTTGTGCAAGTGTCTTCTGCTATATCCCAGACTGACCAAAGGCTTGTGAGTGGATTTGATAGACATAAATTGAAAAATGCCCTTTGTGAATATAATACACACACACACACTCCCATATGCTCACACACGTACACAGACAAACCCACACACACACATATGTAACTTAGTAACTTGACAAAAGTTGCCAATCGAATAAGTACCAGACTTTAAAAATAAGTTCCGGGGTTAAGTACCCATCAAAGAACTGCTCCAGTATGGCTTTATTGCAGTGCCTGAAAAAAGTAGAAGCTAAAAGATAAACAATAGCAATATCAGAGTCTGTAATAGAAGGAATAATAACACCACAATTATTGCCATCGTTAAGAATACTTTTCTCTTTTTTGAAGTTGCTAATGAGAAGGTCTAAGATGACTTAATGAAGACTTTATTCCAAAGCTACCCTGTTCTACTTCTTAAATACAGAATTACCAGTCCATAATGATATTTTGTGTCTGTATCACTAAACAAAGCCAGCAAAACAAGATAAACATCTAAGATCTTGCATTATATTTACACAAGGTGTGTTATCAATAATTAATAGGAATTGTGTGAGCGAGTAAATATTTAAGCAGAAGTTTATATAAGCATACACTATAAAGCAGTAATTTTACACTTTGCAAAGATTCCAGGAGAATTCAATTAGCAGAACTCTTTCCATATTGTATAGCAGTGTATCTAAATATTTTTAGTGTAATCCTTCAGAAGTCCTTAGTGTGATCCTTAATAAGTCCTTGGCATAGTCCTTAGATTGTTCCTTCAAATTTGCTGCAGTCCATCGTACTATCTCTTGCACAATTTCTGTTGATTTAATTTCACTCACAAGGATTCTGTCAATCTAAAACTGGGTCAGAAGACACATGACCAAGGTGATGCTAGAATATTGAACCCACGACGTCATGGTTATAAAGCAAACTTCTTAACCATTTGGCTACACCTACATCCAATGCATTCATATTTATACATAAACATGTTAAACATGTACAAGCATGCATGCATTCAAACCTTTTTTGACACTCCGTCGCTTACAACGTTGAGGATTCCAGTTGATCCGATCAATGGAACAGCCTGCTCATGAAATTAACGTGCAAGTGGCTGAGCACTCGACAGACACGTGTACCCTTAACATAGTTCTCGGGGATATTCAGCGTGACACAGTGTGACAAGGCTGGCCTTTTGAATTACAGGTACAACAGAAACAGGAAGAAAGAGTGAGAGAAAGTTGTGGTGGAAGAGTACAGCAGGGTTCGCCACCATCCCCTGCCGGAGCCTCATGGAACTTAAGGTGTTTTTGCTAAATAAACACCCACAACGCCAAGTCTGGGATTCAAAACCGCGATCCTATGACCGCGAGTCCGCTGCCCTAACCATTGGGCCATTGCACCTCCACCTTCAAAGTGTAGGTACGAGTCATACCTACGTACATGCTTATATACATATGTGGAACATACCCATCAAAACTCCTACCAAGTGCAAACATAAATGACCAGATGTTGTTATTTGGGACACACAAGAAAAAGTGTGTAACATCATAAAAGTCAGCTGCCTTAATCGTATGAATATCTCTTTGAAAATGGAAGAAAAAATAAGATAACTATGAGCAGTTGCATCAGAACTGTCACTTCTATACCCAGGTTATGAATTCACATCTATACCAACAACAACACTGTGTAACACGAATTTTGTCCTTGGGTCACAACTATTATTTCCTATGTGCTTACCCCAAGAAAGTATGAAAAATGGCTAATATTTCCTTCACACTTTACTTCTATTACGTTTATTCAAAGCCCAAAGAATCCCTCTCAACATATGGTTATGGCTACTCCTGCTCTTGATCAGATATGTACATATTGTCAGCCACTAAGGAACATGTTCAAGCAACTAACAAGCAAATTTGTGGTATTGACCAGAATATTTGCTATAATGATATTTCTGCTTCAGCCACTCAGCACTGAATATATCTGAAATGTAATGGAAAATAGGTCAGTTTTAAAGGAATTCATGCCCAGATTACAAAAGCAAAGTTTGAAGGGAATAGTAGTCATTTGCTTTGATTTCTAGATAGAAGCAAATAGGAAAAAAAAAACCAAAGACAAAAAGTAAAAAAATAAAAATTTTGTTACATTGGTACACTTTGTTTTGTAAGTGCCTAAATCACAATTTGGATAAGCTTGGGTTCTCAGAAAAAGAAATCAGTAAGCTGACTTGAACATTAGAAATACAAGCTGTTAATAAAACAGTAAAAATATGTAAGATATTTCCCTGGTTCAAAATTGACTGACTGACTGACTATCTATATACCTACCTATCTATCTATCTATCTATCTATCTATCTATCTATCTATTTATCTCTCTCTCTCTCTCTCTCTCTCTCTCTCTCTCTCTATCTATCTATCTATCTATCTATCTATCTGTCTGTCTATTTATCTATCTGTCCATCTATCTATCTATCTATCTGTCTCTATATCTATATATCTATCTATCTATAGCTCAAAAGTAAGTCCAATAACAGGATAATGATGAGAGCATATTTCTCGTATATTCTTTGCCTAAAAAAATGTATCCTTCTGGCAACAACAAAAAGAAAAAAATTAATATAAACAAACAAAAGTAATTTATGCAAAGGTAAAGCCTTCCAAGAATCTTAGTTATTCACTTTTTGGTGATCATGATCGTTGAGATGGGGGTGAAGATGGTAAGAGTGGGGTTCGCTGGTTGTGACAGGCGGTGGTGGTGTTGGTTATGACAGCAGTGCAGCTAGGATTGGTAATATCGGTGACGGTGGTGGTGGTGGTGACAGTGCTGATTGCTGTGGAGACGGTGGCAATGTTCTTGCTGTTGTGGTTGCCTCAGTAGATGTTCAATATTGAAATACAATTTCAAGAGGCAGAATGGCTTCTACTTGACTTCACTTGAGATTTGAAACTTCTGAAGAGAACTTAGCCATGAGGACTGTGCCTCGAGCAACTTTGATAGAGGAATTTTCATTCCATTGGAAACGTGGTTCGATGTCAAAAATGCTACTGCATTGGAGCCTGGTAGCAATGTTCATTAGTAAAGCCATTATGAAGTTTGATGTAATTTTGAAGATTTTAATTGATACATAGATATATACATATATGTATGAATGAATGTGTGAGCATATATATATATATATATATATATATATATATATATATATACATACACACATACATATATATGTGTGTATATATATATGTATAGATGTATGCGTGTATGTGTGTGTAATTTCATTGATCACAATGTACATGATATTGTGATTAATATTTTTTTGTCTCATAACTTGTGACTGTAGACAAAACCCTGAGGGCATTCTCTATACTAATACAAATAATTTCATTCCTTTATTTATTCCTTTAGTCCTTTATTCATTTATCCATTTATTTATTTATTTATTTTTTCCCCTTCAGAAGTTTTCAGCTAAAATAAGTAACAAATTAGATGTACTACTGGAGTAGGCAGCCCAAACAAATGACTCTGAAATTGAATATGGCTCCCCAGTTTTGTTAATAATAATAGGGAACCAATAATAGCACTAAAGAAATTACACACACACACACACATACGCACACACACACATACGCACACACACACACATACGCACACACTAACACACTCATGCGTGCATGAATACATATACCTTCACTCTTGAATCTTTATCTAACTAAAATATAATCACATAAAAATTGTGAAGCATTAAGTTCGTCCTAGGATAAGTAAACCCCAACCAACACCTCTCTCCATACACTCACACAAACACACACACATTGCTCTCACTCCATATGTAGTTTCACAGAAGTATGGGAGATATTGGGATAAGGTTATCATGAATTCTAAAGAAGTGGTTGAATAAAGAAACTCACTTCCCTATAGAAGACAGCTGTCCCAGTTTTGCTGATGCACAACGCATGTGCAGACACACGTATATATTCATATATATATATATATGAGATGTACTGTGGAGGTGCAATGGCCCAGTGGTTAGGGCAGCAGACTAACGGTCGTAGAATCGAGGTTTTGATTCCCAGACCGCGCGTTGTGAGTGTTTATTGAGCAAAAACACCTAAAGTTCCAAAAGGCTCTGGCAGGGGATGGTGGTGAACCCTGCTGTACTCTTTCACCACAACTTTCTCTCAATCTTTCTCCCTGTTTCTGTTGTACCTGTATTTCAAAGAGCCAGCCTTGTCACACTGTGTCACGCTGAATATCCCCGAGAACTACGTTAAGGGTACACGTGTCTGTGGAGTGCTCAGCCACAGCCACAGCCACTTGCAAGTTAATTTCACGAGCAGGCTGTTCTGCTGATCGGATCATCTGGAACCCTCGTCGTCGTAGCCGATGGAGTGCCAACCAAGAGATGTACCATCTGGGTAGGTAAGGTAAGCAACACATGCCCAGACAAAACCTATAAATTTAAATTATCAAATATAAAAATTTAAATGACTTCTTTTTTTTATCCTAAGTATTCTAAGTTAAGGCATCATAGAAATGCTATAATTCAGTGCAATATATAATTCAGTAAGCAGCAAATATTTTGATGTTAGACAGGCATAATACCCAGACTTTCAACTTCAGCTGAGTAGGCAAAAGTAACATAAAATGAAGTGCATTGTTGAAGGGTACAAGACACAGACCAGTCCAGAAACTGGACCCCATAACACATATATATATATGTATATAATAGAAAATTCAACAAAAAAGTACTCCATCTGGTGTTTTCTATATTGTGCCTTCTCAGTTTTTTTCATGTTTCTTCTCTTATTCAGTTTTTTTTTAATGATATGTGGCTTATGCTTGATGATATGTTAGTTATTTCTTAACATATGAACCTATTATTAGCATTTAAAGACTAGTAGCATAAAAACTATTAGTAGCATTTAAAGACATGTATTATGTCCTTTAAATAAACAATATGTATGTGTATATATATATATCATCATCATCATCGTCATTGTTAAACGTCCGCTTTCCATGCTGGCATGGGTTGGACGATTTGACTAAGGGCTGGCAAGCCAGAAGGCCGCACCTTGCTCCAATCCGATCGGGCAATATTTCTACAGCTGGATGCCCTTCTTAATGCCAACCACTCCGAGAGTGTAGAGGGTGCTTTTTACATGCCACTGGCACAAGGGCCAGTCAGGCAGCAGGCAGTACTGGCATCAGCCATGCTTGAATGGTGCTTTTTATGTGCCATCAGCATGGGAGCCAGTCAGGCAGCACTCACAACTATCATCCTCAAATAGTGCTTTTTACGTGCCACTGGCATGGGTGCCAATCAGGCGGTACTGTCATTGGCTACGACAATGACTTCACTTACCTCAACAGGTCTTCACAAGCACAGTTTATTGCCCAATGATTGAAGGGTACTCTTAAATAGGCTGGTTATGTTGCACTGGCATATATAGAATTATTATAAGAAGCTAAGGCTTCTTGAATCATTATCCTGAATTTCATGTTTCCAATTCTTCAAACAATTGGAGAAGGAAAGCAGCATGACAATATATAAGCAAAAACATTCATAAATGCAATGAAATATGGTCATCCATAAAATGAAGTGCATTGTTGAAGGGTACAATATTTAATGTTTATCATAACCATAATATTGTACATTTTCATGGTTTAACAAATGATTCCTGGCTGTTATGCTTGACCCCAAAATGTTATTGTAAATAATAAAGATTTCCTAGCATACATAATAATACTAATGTTAGAATTACTAAGAGGAATGATATATGTAACAAATTCTAAAGCTCTTTTAAGAAAGGAATTAGATATAAATGGATAAACATCTATTGTATTGACCTGCATAAAGTGACAAAGGTGCTTATTTTTTATGGCACTTGATATCTCTGGAACTATTATTCAATAATAGATGAGAAATGGCCCATTTAACATCAAACCTTATGACTAAGCATTTCCTGATAGAGCATAGACATCATAAGATCTTTAATTAAAAATAGAGCACAAGTAAATCATATTTGCAACCAAAACGTCACAGTTACCATAGTCAGTATACAAAAAATGTGGAATGACAAAGAGGTGAGTGTTGAGATGGATTTAAGTAATCAAATATAGTATTATCCCCTGTTACAAAGATGGCATGAATAAGTGATTAAGGGAGAGGTCAGTGATAGATGACAGCATCATGAAAAGGCAATAGATAAAATACCATAAGTGAGAGACCCATATATTAATTACACATCCAAACTCCCATATTATTTAAATCAATTGCAAAATGCATAAATTATTATCATGTTCACCCATAGCTTATATGGCTTCTCCATGAAATTCTTTTCTAGCTTTGGATATAGAGGGAGAATTCTCAGTTATTTCTGACAGATTCTCTGACCACATAGATGGTTCTTTATTGTGTTGGCTTATATTCAATGATCCATCCTATGTTAGTCACATCACACATCTGTCACATAAGACCAAGTGGATATAAATGTCCATATATACAAATCTTTAACAAGCAACATATTTACAAATAACACACAATATACTGTGATGTGCATGTGTGTGAATATGTTTTGTATGTATGTGTTTGTATGTGCATGTATTTGTGCAATCACCACTATGCCAAGTTCTGTCAATTTGCAAAGAGCAATGTACTTGGAGTCTACAGAGCTGATGGAGTGTGTATTTCAATTGAAAATCTGATATCTTAAGAGTTACTGATTTCAGGCAGGTAAGATAAAAATGTATTGAATAGACAGGGTCAGAATATCGTAGATTGGAAGTAGATGGCACTTGAAATGGGGAATTAAGCAATGCAGAGAGTTGAATTATTAAGTAGAGATTATAGACATATTGAATACAGGAGGTAGTCAGAATTAAAATCAATGGAAAATGGTAGTGGGGCACAGTGGGGGGCAATTATTTGTAACTTTATAGCATCAATAGCATGTTAATATGCTCAATTTTGAATGATAGCCAAGTACATTTAATCTTCAAGTCAGTTGAAGTCTGTTGCAATGTTATGGAGGAATTTTCTGTTCAAATATGGTAGAATATTATTCTTATTATTTTTAAGACTTTTAGCTCAACTGTTAAGACAGGTATTTATTGAAATAGCTTCTACAATAGAGTGTTCTTCATCACTCTGTTATTTTATTTGTGCTTTGTGGTGTAAAAGGCATTATCAAACATGCACATATGCACACAGAGACGCACACATTCAAGCACACACACACACACACACACACACACACACACACACACATGCAGATATAGTTTACAGATGTACTTGACTGGCAAGATGTACTTGATTTGTGAGCATGCATTGAAACAGAAAGAATTACAACATAGTGCATGTGTGTGTGTGTGTGAGTGCACGTGTGTTTTCTATGTTGCAATATAAAAGGTGATACTTATAAGTTCTGCTATGTGCCTCTTCTGCCTGTCAGAAGCAAATTATGAAGTTGTTGATATATATATATATATATATATATATATATATGTGTGTGTGTGTGTGTGTGTGTGTGTGTGTGTGTGTCTGTGTGTATATATATATATATATATATATACACACACACACACACACACATATATGCATACATTCACACATGTATGTATATATATATATATATATACCTATATATAGATACATACACACGTATACCTATACATAGATACATACATACACCTATACATAAATACATACATACGTATACCTATACATAGATACATACATACGTGTACCTATACAAACATACATATATGCGTATACCTATATAATTATATATATATATATATATAGATATATCTTCTCAACATTTTACATGGAGTTCTACATCAGATAATGTTTATTCATTGTAAGTAAAAATGTACATTGCTGGAGAGAGGAATAGAGAGAAAGAAAGTGTGTGTGTGTGTGTGTGTGTGTGTGTGTGTGTGTGTGTGTGTGTGTGTGTGTCCGTCCGTGTCCGTCCCTCCCCTCACCAACTATGTGTCTTGCTAAAAAAGTTGGCAGTCGTTTTAAAGTTTTACCACACTGGTTCCTTAAACTGGGAACACCTTAGATTAATAGCAGAGGGAGATCAAATGAAAAGATATGAAATAACAACTATAGGTTGAATTGTAAAGTGTGCCCCTGTGGCAGGGAAAACGAAGGATGCTTTGAAGAAGGAAGGGGTTACGAGAGTCCTAAAACCATAAAATTTACTTTGTTGTTTTAAAAACAGGAATTAAAGATCAAGAAACCAGGTCTCATTATTTTTGAATTCCCCAAAAAATTTCCTTGGTAATTTGGTAAAGGATGTTAAGCTAAAGTGGATTACAAATTCAAAGTTCAGTTATTTTAGTAAGAAATCAATAACAAAATGCTTATGTTTATAATTTGTCTTTTCATTATCCATTTATCATTTCTTTTATATCTTTTAAACCATTTGCCATCTGGTCACTAATTAGTTTTGCTCGAATAGAACATACAAGGGTAATCTAATTTTAGTTTAATCTAGTAGTACCTTATCATTACAACTTTATATATATGTTTATATATGTTTATATATATAAAAGATATGTTATATATATATATATATGTGTGTGTAGGTATTTATATAAGATACACACACACATATATATACATATACACACTTGTTCACAAATATATACATATATAGGCACATGCACATAAATACATGCATACATATGTACACATATCTACATATATATACACATATATACAGAGTGTGGACAGTATTGGAGTACAGATTTATGGTTTAAATAAAACGCTTAATATGATAACAGCAAAAAGCTGTATTTTTATAAAAATTACATAGGCATAAAGCTCAACTATCAATTTAATAATTCCATTCAATAAAACCCCCATATGCATCAATAACAGTCTCTACATGGGGTCAAAATTGTTTACAATCTCGGATTAAGTGGTCCTTGTTCATATTGGACATGACTCGAAATATGGCGACTTTCAAAAATCTTTGGTGCTATGGGGGGTGTTCATTGATATTTTTCTCAACGATGTTCCATACATGATAGTCCAGTGGATTGAGATCTGGAGAATTAGGAAGCCAAATGTCAAGGGTGATGTGACCATGCAAATTGTCTCCCATCCATTCTCGTATCATTTGAGCCTTGTATGAGTGTGCAGAATCATTAATTATATATATATATACTGAGACCCCCTTCGATCATGACCGACCATGGGATTGCACCTAGAAAGTTACCCTCCCTGTCACAAGTCCAGGCAAGGTTGTTTATGGAAGACCAGCAGTCGCCCATGCATACCAGCCTCCCATCTCCACGCCACCGATGTTATCCAAGGGAAAGACAAGGACCGATACAGCTTGGCACCTGTAACGTCGCAACTCATTTCTACAGCTGAGTGAACTGGAGCAACATGAAATAAAGTGTCTTGCTCAAGAACACCACACGCAGCCCAGTCCGGGATTCGAACTCACAGCTTCACGATCGTAAGCTCAACTCTCTAACCACTGAGCCATGCATATATACATTACACACACCTTAATCCGTAGTGCTGTAACTATTTACAGAACTCGGTAAACACTAATTTACTATTCTTCATCTTGTGACAAAAATTTATATCATATATGTCTTTGCAATAAAGTAAAAATCTCCATCTGAATAAATAATCCAATAATACTAATGATTTATTTTAGGAGCTGTTATAACAATATTATTAGTTTGTCTAATGTAACTAAAATTATCATGTTTTAAATAAACATGTTTCAATTTTTTTTTTCCAATAAATTTCATTCTAAAATAGCTGGCTTTATACTTCTACACAGCTTTATCTATCGCTGTATCCTATATTGTTGACAATCATTCTTTGCTTAATTAAAGTTAAACAAGCCATGAAACACTGTGTGTGATTCAAACCAAGAGTATTAGAGTGGGTTCTTTGTAAAAAGACTGAAATGCCTCCCTTCTTGTCTTGGAGAAGCCTTTACTCTTTAAAATGGATTTAAAGCTGGGTGCCATATTGATGCTATAAGTTGATGATTGTGTCATATGGACACAGTCATCAACTAAAAGACAATCTGAGTTGACGCAACATTTCCCTTTTCTTTCTGGGGAAAACAAAGCATCAGAACATAAGACCAGGCGCCAGTCCTGCTTCTCCTCAGTTCAAAGAACTTCATGCAAACATGAAGGCATGCACACAAAACACAGCTCCTCTAAATGGAAACCTTGCCTGTCATTGTGGTTTCATGGCTCAAAGCAAAGCAGGTCTTGCTGTCCACTCAAGAAAACACATAGTAAATGATCCACAAGCACTCTAGCTGAGTCCTCAACTTGTTCCACTTGCCAAAATGTTTGCAAGGCACCAACAGGCCCCAAGAGACATGTTCATGTCCATTGAACATGATTAACATTTTATTTTACTGAACACTATATTTGTTGTTCATGACAAGAGAATCTATCATACATACATATATATATATATATATATATATATATATATATATATACAATAGAGAATATGGAGACTCGTACATCCCCCCAAATTATTTCCTTTTATTCTACAGTATGTCATGCAACATATTTCTATGGTTACAGCAACCTACACATGTCTCTGCTGCAATGTGTGAGCAGTTGCCTATGCAACCAGATATAATTTTCTCTGCCACTTTCTTCGGGGTCTTTCAACTAGCTTGGCTCAAAATGAAATGAATTCAGTTAGTTGTTTATTGGTTAGGGTTCAGAAAGAAGTGAGGGGAGGTTAGTTTGAATTTGAAATCCACTCTGCTGATAAAATTGTAAGGTTGACGTTGGCTTCATAACAGTTGCTGGCAGAAGTCAAAGTAGCTGTAAGCTGGAACATAGCTGAGAGGTACTACGATATCTGCTTGGATAATATATCCCTGTAAACACACACCCACACATATATGCTTGTATGTATGTAAATTAACATAAGTGGGTTGAGGTTCGTTACAGCTGTTTCAGATGTGTTTGTTATTGATAAACAAATCAATTACATCATGCAAAGAAAATGTTTTCTTCTAGTGAATTAAAATAAAATTCAACATTTAGGACATTTTCACACAAGGACTATAGACTCTACCTTAGTGTCTGTATTATCAAAATACTTTGAATCTATTGGATTCTGTAAATAATTATACATACATACATACATACATACATACATACATATATATATATATATATATATACTGGACTTAGACTAAGAAATTTATCAAGAATGTAAGGGGTGGAGAGGGAGGAAAATTAACCACAAAAATGCTGATATAGTCTCATGTCAGACAAATCATTAAAATAATAGCATTAAAAGCTTAAAAGCATAAAAATAGTCAGAAAACAAATAGTAATCACAATAACAATAACGATAATAATAATTATTATTTTTATAATAATAATAATAATAATCATAGTAATAATAAGGGCTTCAAATTTTAGCACAAGCCAGCAATTTCTGGGGAAGGAAAAAGTTGGTTAAATCAGCCCCATTACTCAAATGGTACATATTTTATCGACCCTGAAAGGATGAAAGGCAAAGCAGACTTCAGCTGAATTTGAACCACAAAACAAAAATGGACAAAACGCCACTATGACTTTTTCCTGGTGTGCTAATGATTCTGCTAGCTCGTTGCCTTAAAATAACAATAATAATGTAAATGATGATGGCTTTTAGGAAGAAATTGTTGTGTTATCTCTTGTTGCACTATCTTGTCTACACATCTCATGTTATCCATCAGAATCTAATAAATGGTAAAGAATGAACTCAATGTAGTAAAGCTACAATTCTTTAGTTCTGCTACTGAGACAGAACTCTGGGGAAGGGATGCTACTCTAGAATTAATGTCATCTTTTGAATTATTAGGATGAAAAACAAAAATACAAATAACTTGGAAATTCCTTTGAATTCTTTACATAAGTTGTTTGGCATATTTTTTTTCTTTCATTTCATTATAGTTCTTCATAATTTAAAGTATATGAAAGAAAACTATATTTTTCTGTGATATTCTACAGGGGGAATTTCTGAAAAAGGAAAATAGCAATGATGCAGTTATATCTTATTTATTCTTCTTAATAATATTTATTTCATTCCAGTATTATGGCTTGTGCACATGCGTGTGTGTGTGTGTGTGTGTGTACACAGTGTGCGTGATTTCTTTTTTTTGGGGGTAAGTACATCCATTTGTATATACAATAAATCTGTTCATTTAATCCAATAAATATGGAATAAGAAAATTTTTCATAAACATAGATTCCTCTCTTTCAAATGGTATAAAATATCTGATAATAAACTCCAATGACATCATTCAGGTCTAGAGCTGAGTAGAAATATTATACAAGTAAAAATAACTGTGACACCTTGGGCAAGTGTGCTGTACTATATGGCCTTTGACTGACCAAATCCTTATAAGTGGCTCTGGTAGATGGAAACTGAAAGACACCCATCATGAATATACACATATATATTTTTATTCTTTCACATGTTTCAGTCATTTTAACTGTGGCCATGCTGGGGCAGTGCCTTAAAGGGTCTCAGTCAAAGAAAGCAACTCCAAGACTTGTTCTTTTTAAGCCTAGTACTTATATCATACCCTTTTGCCAAACTGCTAAGTTATGGGAACATAAACACACCAACGTCGGTTGTCAAGTGACGGTAGGGGAACAAACACAAACACACACACACACACACACACACACACACACACATATATATATACATATATATATATATATATATATATATATATATACATATATATATATATATATATATATATATATATACATATATATATATATATATATATATATATATATATATATATATATATATATATATATATATATATATATATATATATATATATATATATATATATATATATATATATATATATATATATATATATATATATATAATGAGCTTCTGTCAGTTTCTGTTTACTAAATCCACTCACAAAGCTTTGATTGGCCTCAGGCTATAGTAGGAAACACTTGTCCAAAGTGACATATTGTAGGATAGAACCCAGAACCATGTGGTTGAGAAGCAAGCTTCTTACAACACAACCAAATATATAATGAATGTTTCTTCATATGATATATTATATATTATTAAAATTATTCAAATTTTAGATTAAAATCTTAGATAAATATTGATATGGTTTATGCCACACAGCATGGTTTTGGATGGGTTCTTCATTGACTGAGTTGTAGAGTGGTGGTTCATCTCTAAATTAGTTATATATATATATATATATATATATATATATATATACACATACACAGTAGCTCAGTTTTCAATCACCTCTGATTATGAATAAATCATGCTTTATCTCCTGTCTTTCTCATATTCAATTACTATGATACTACTATATTGTTGCTATTATATTAAACTGTTGTATGTCCAAATTTGAACATAGAAATAAATATATACGTTTTAAAATTTTTTGCTTGCATTAGCCAGTCCTTTTGTCAAACTATCGTATCTCCAGCTGTTTCATATGCCAAGATATCAAAAATTGTCAAGTGCAGTATAATAGTTTTGTTACGGAATTGTGAAACTATTTTTTTGTTTTCTGAAAAAAAGCAACATTTTAGACTTATAACACTTTTGCATAAGAGCAACAATATATATATATATATATATATATATATATATATATATATATATATATATATTGATGTCTGGAAGATGCACAATGTAAGTCTGATGTGTAAAATGTGTAAAACTGCAAACATTACATAAATTTTCCCTTTGAATTTTTGCATAAATTGGCGTTGCAAGCAGAGTTTGTACAGAAACTGTAGTAGCAAATCATTAAAGTTATGTTAAAGAATTTCTTTTGTCTTCTTCTTATTTGGATTTCACACACAAACACACACACATCATATATGCATGTATGTATACACACATATATGAAGATTTTCTGCTCATTACATATGCATTAGATTAGTATATTTGACTGAATATATGTTCACCATATATTTTTGTCTCCTTACTTAACA
Organism: Octopus bimaculoides; assembly: GCF_046866305.1. Taxonomy (NCBI): domain Eukaryota; kingdom Metazoa; phylum Mollusca; class Cephalopoda; order Octopoda; family Octopodidae; genus Octopus; species Octopus bimaculoides. Next base: position 44,862,440 of record NC_142945.1, on the reverse strand, counting down.
GACCATATTTGACAAAAGTGTATTTGTTTATTCACTAATCCTAATGGATATTACTAAGAGGCTGGATTAAAATTATTTTGGTGAATTTTGTTAGCTTGCAGCTAATAAATAAATAAATAAATAGTTAGATAGACAAATATTTTCTTCCTTGTTTTTCTGTTGATTTACCGGTATTAAGAATTTTTATTGTTTCTTGTTTATAGAGAGAAGGTTCATATTTTATCAAATGTTGAGTTCAAACTGAGAAATAAGGCCACACCTCTTTGAGGAAAGATATTGATTGGATGTGCTCAGCTGGTATTTTTTGTTACTAACTCTGGAAGGATGAAGGATAAAGCTCGCCTAAGTGGAATTTAAACTAAGATAGTGAAGAGAAGTAATTAAATGCCACAAGGTAATACTGTCCTTCCAGGGATTTTAACAAATTTTACGTAATTATGATAAAACATCTATTATAGCACTCGATTAACTATGGACTCTGTTTAATCATTTATCTGTTTTTCATCAAATATTTAAAAGGAAAAGGAATGTTATCAATTAAGTTATCTTTGACACCTGTCTAACATCTATCTTTTTTTTTTTTGCACCCTTTTAAAGCCTAGCCAGGCTCATGGGCCCGGTTTCCCAGTTTCAATGGCGTATGTGTTCCCCAGCTGGATGGGATGGCAGTCCATCACAGCATTACTCATTTTTACCAGCTGAGTGGACTGGAGCAACGTGAAATGAAGTGTTTTGCTCAAGAACACAATGCATCGCCCGGTCCAGGAATCAAAACCACAATCTTACGATCATGGTGCTGACACCCTAACAACTAAGCTACGCGCCTCCACCTAACATCTATCTACACTGACAAAAATGAATCTTAAAAAAAATCATAAGCCAACTTAGGAGTGTTTTCATACAATAGCACAACCTTTTGAATTAACTACTAATTTCACTCAGTTCATTCCTCACTGTCTGAAAGAGATACATTAAACATGAGATAATATAATTCTTGATACAATATTGTCATTCGCTGGGACAGCAATGTCATTGTCATCATCAACCATCATCATTTTACACCAGTTTTTCTATGCACACATGCACCCTGTCTCATAACAGCTTTTCAATACTTGTTGAAGTCCTTTATTGCCTGTGACCTTCAGGAAGCTCGACAGCTAGAGATCAGTTTTTACTACTTTTCTGCCTGTATCTTCCTCAGTATTCCTCTTCTGCAGGTTCCTTCTAGCTGGATTCATCAGCACTTCTTTATCCAACTGTCATCCTGCATGGCTATAATAGGACAATGGCCTCTCTTGCACAATACAGCTTATATCTTTTATAGCAAACTTAGATTTGTTTTATCATTCCCAGTACTATCACATATCTTATGAAGCAGGCTCAATTTCTAATAAAATCACTATAACAAAAAAAGGACTAAACGAACATGTCAGGAAGGCCTTTGAGCAGAGGTGAATTGGGACTAGTGTGGAGCTAAACAGCAACAACATGTGAAACCCTTGTAAGATCCTCAAAACTGGGACCACAATGATGCACATAGGCTGCAAGCACAAACTGTAAATCATGCAAACACCATAAAATACACTGAAGCAAAGACCTCATGCAACATGTGGAATATGTTGTTTTGTTATATTAAGAGGGAAGTGTTGACCCGGTCCCTGGTAACTTTTTACCACTTGAAATATGAGGAACAAATGAAGCACACCTATTGAAATGAAAGAAACTTTGGACAGAGCAGAAATATTGTGGTCAAGTCTGATTTATTAGAACTGACGTGACGCTAAATAACAACAGGGATATCGCAACAGCCAAAATCTGTGAATGATATGAAACAAATATCCCTGAAATCCTGTCATGGCACCTTAAAATAATGACCATTGCTCATAGGTTTATTTGATCAGCACTGAGCTTTGATTAAATAAAAAAAATGGCAAGTACTGAAGTGTTATATTAAAGAAGAGAAACACTGATGGGAAAGACATTAAGAATACAACACAGAAGAGATGGGTAACCCAAACAAAAAATATAAAGTCAAAAGACTAAAACCTCAACAGAAACTAATTGGGTAAGGCTGATGGGAAGACAAGTATAAAACAGAAAATGTTATGGCTCTTTAGGTTCTGGGTTCAAACTTTGACCAAGGTCATCTTTACCTTTCATCCTTCCGGACCTAATAAAATAAAGAAATGTTAAAGTGCTGGATAATTGATGCTTGTAATTTCTCCAAGATGTGAATGGGTTTATAAAAGACATCATGATGCTGCTTTTGTAATTTGGAAAAATGTTTCTTTTAAAACCCAAAACAAAAATGTTCTTTAATTATTTATCTATATTTGTTTCACTTCTTTTTCTTTTTCTTTTTATTTCAGTAGTAGATTTTAGACAGAACGAATTAACCGACCAACCAACCAACCTACCGACCAGCCAGCCAGCCAGCCAACCAACAACGACATAATGGACAAAAAGAATTTCATCAAACCTTAATGATTGCTAATGGATATAATTCTTCATATATCCACCTATCCACACCTATCCACGAACACACATACATACATACATACTTTTACATATATATGTGCGTATGTAAATATATGTGTATACATATAGATGTATGTATGTATGTATGTATGTATGCATACATACATACATATATGTATATGCTGCACGTGTGTGTGTGTGTATATATATATACACACATGCATACATATATATATGCATACACATATATAAATATGAACAAAAATGGAAAAAATCACATCTTTAATGATTACCCTTACATTACCAACAAACAAACATAGTGTAAGAGTATCTTTAGATATAGAAAAGAGGTACAAGTTATCAATCAAACCAATATATCCGAAAATTTGTGCTAACCCAATGTTATCAAGGTGTAGTAACGCCTTCGCATGCGTAGTCTTACGCATGCATAGAATTAATAAAGCAAGCGTTTCCCGCTCAATTCATTCTCTTTCTCGCTGGCCAGCGATTGAGCAAGGACGTGTGTTTAAAGCTGTCTCTACATCTTTCGGTCTTATACTCGACAGCTCGTTATTCTCACCTCTAAAGATGTATAACTAAAGATATGTATGTTTTACCAAGTAAATAGATGTTGTTTAAGTTGTTTAGTCTGGAGTTCAGCGTTCCGTCTATTTCCTTAATTTTATAGTAGAAAGTCAGGTATACAATCTAAAGATGTATAACCCACTTTCTACTAAAAAGGTAACCCTAGTTTGCATAAAACCGAGTGCTTTCAAGATATCTGCCTGGACTTATTTAGCTCTTTTACCTCTATGTAGATAAATTATTTGTAGAACAGCCCAGTCTAAAGGAGAGATAGAACAATTATATTTTCGTATTGTCAAGTTGAATCATCCTGGTTATGGATATAATTGGTCAAAATATATAAAAATATGGCGTTAGGAGAGGCATCTAGTTGTAGAAACCATGAAAAATCAGATTGGAATCTGATGCAGCTCTTTGGATAACCAGTTTCAGTCAAACTGTCTAACCCATGCCAGCATGGAAAGCAGTTGCTAAATGATACTGAGGATGTGTGTGTGTGTGTGTGTGTATATATATGTATATATATGTATCTTTTTACATATATATATATATATATATATATATATATACATACATACATGTTTATATATATATACATATATATATACATATGTTTATATATATATACATATATATATATACATATATATATACATATGTTTATATATATATATATATATATATATATATATATATACGCACGCAAATATACACATATAAACCAAAATATGTTTATAAATAAATAAATATATATTTATATATATGTATATATATATCTACACACACACACACACAGACAGATATATGCACCTACCTACATACATATGAGTGTGTGTATACATACACACTTACATACATATATGCACACGTACATATATTCTGTTTTATCCCTGTTTTTTTTTTTACCCCAGCCATCCTTATGGCTATATTTCATTTACTGTGACAGTCGAGTTATTTCCTACGTTCATATCTTATGTAGAGTGATTTTAACAGAACATTCTATATTTTTTAGAGAAGTGTTTTAGTGAAAAGGATTGTCTGAAAGGAAAATAAACAGCCATTTAATAATATATTAGATTATTATAAAGTCATTTAATTTTTTTATCTTCTCTTAAAACTTTCAGGATCTTTTAAAATTCTATTCTAATGTAGCTATTTCCTCTTGAGAAACACATTTCCTACTGTTGGTCTGTCAGTTTTTCAGATTGTTTAAGCCAGACGTTCTCAGCATGGTTGATATTATCCTGAAGGGGACACCAAGCATATTGAAGGTGACAATAGGGTTTAGGGGGCATTGAGACAACATAATTAACATAATAAATTTTACCTATAGTAGTGATTATATTAAACATGATAAAACTAGTAATGGTTATTAAGATAGGATGAGATCCCGTCAGGCACAGGGAAGTAAAATTTAAAATTTATCATACATGCTAAGTTAGTTTTCGTGAAGACACATGGCTCAGTGGTGACATCATCAGGAATCTGATCATGAAGTAGTTAGTTCAATCCCTGGACCAGGCTGTGTGTTGTGTTCTTGAGCAAGACACTTTATTTCATGATGCTCCAGTTCACTCAGCTGTAGAAATGAGTTGTGATGTCACAGGTGCCAAGCTGTATCAGCCCCTTTGCATTTCCCTTGGATAACATTGGTGGTGTGGGGACAGGAGGCTAGTATGCATGAGTGATTGATTGCTAGTCGTTCATAAACAAACTTGCCCGGACTTGTGCCTCGGTGAGTAACTTTGCAGGTGCAATCCTATGGTCATTCATGACCAAAGGGGCTCTTTACGCTTACCCTAAGTTAGGTGGTTGCTTGGTATAAGAACTACTTAAAAGGGCACAACCAAAAGAACTGGTTAAAAATCACTGGTTTAAGCCATTGTAACCGTGGCAATTCTGGAGCACCGTCATATATATTATCAAAGTATCTTCACACAATATTGTTGGAGATGCAATGTTTAGAGATTCATTTTGTATTTACTGGACACATAATTATAAAGCTAAGGATTGCTGCTGCTGTTGTTATTTAACTACCCATGAGTCAGCACTGATCCAGCAGCAGACCTATTAGCAAAGGCAATCCAGCCATGACCAATCCATCTTTACAAATGAATTTTAGACTACATTATTATATGTGTCCTTTCTTGCTTGGTATTTGATGAATATAAGGCTTGGCTGATGTTTCTAGCACTTTGAGTGACTATGTTGAGTCTCATTGGCTCATGATATGTATGTTATTATTCAAAGGTGGTGAGCTGGCAGAATTGTTAGCACACCAGATGAAACGCTTATGCTATTTTGTCCATGCACACGCATGTATGTATATATATATATATATATATATGCATATAAATGTATTTATATATACATGTATATACATGTATGTATATATATATATATATATATATATATATATATATATATATATATATATATATATATACATACTTATAATGATAAACAGTCTGATGAATCTGATAGTGGTCTTTTGTTGTACAACTAATGTCAATTTAATCCTTAGCATGTTGAGGATATGGCCTGTCTTTCAACATATGTTTGTGATGGAAGATAAAAGGAACCTTCTCTTCAAGAAGTCACACACACACACACACACACACACACACAAACATGCATCATCATCATCATTTAACGTCCGTCTTCCATGCTAGCATGGGTGGAAATATATATATTTTTATATATATGCATATCTCTCTCTCTCTCACTCTCCCTATATATATATATATATATATATATATATATATATACATAATTTTCTATACCTATTGAGATACAGATATTTTTTTGTAGAATCTTAAATACTAACTCTTTTATTCTTTTTGTATCTTTTATAAATAGTTCCCTTTGCTTCGTCTGTCTATGACTCTCAGTTGGTCTCATATGAATAGGATTAATCAACCAATATTAAACATATTTAAAAAGAAGAAAACAGTTTAATATTTGTGTTTGTACCTTGGGAAGATTATTTTCCAATAAAAACACATGCATTGGTTACTAGCATATCTACCCAAGGTATGATAATATCTATTTTGACATGTAATTTTACATCAAGAATCTTGCAAAACGAGATCAAAAACAGATATTTAATATTTATTTATTTTTTAATGTTTTGTAAACCTAGAAGACACATAAAATGTACTTTACTCACTCGCAATCAGATCAATTGACTAAAACTCATAAATGGTCACTTGAAATGAAGAAAAGGTTGTACTACCCTCTTAAAATGAAGAAAGGTTGTACTGGTTAATGCGATCTGAAGTATACTGTGTCTAAGTAAAACGAGAGATGGGCATGGTGGGAACTTTTTTTATTCTAGAACTGCTCAATATGAGGTTAAAACATCAACTACAACAAACACTGAAGTTGGCATCATCCTCATCAACATTTAACGTCCATTTTCCATGCTGATATGGGTTGGATAGCTTGACAGAAAGTGGTTAAGGGCTGCACCTGGTTCCATTGTCTGTTTTCACTTAATTTCTATGGCAGGATGCCTTTCTTAATGCCAACCACTTTACAGAGTGTACTGGGTGCTTTTTGCATGGCAATATCACCAATGCTTTTTATGTGGCACCATCACCAATACATTTTACATGGCTCTAGCCCCAGTGCTTTTAATGTGACACCATCACCAATATTTTTTATATTGTACCAGTGCTTTTTACATGGAACTAGCACCATTGCTTTTAACACGACACCAGCACCTACAGCAATGCCCTTTACATAACTCCTTGGTTTAGGATCTCAATTCTGTTGTTGTGGGAAAGTCTGCTTGAGTACAACAATGTACCACATATCTCAGTGCTTCATCCTCTCCTTCATATAGCTCAGCATTATGAGATTGATCTTCAATACATTGTCCCATGTCTGGCATGGGTTTATAAGAAATGTTTTTTTATTATTATGATCAAAATCAAATCAAACCACAATCAAATGGAAATTGTAGTTGTGGCTGATGCCAGTGCTGCTTGACTGGCTTCCATGCTGGTGGCATGCAATAAGCACCATTTATGTGTGGGTCGTTGTCAGTGTCACCTGACTGGCTCCCTGTGGCGGTGGCACATAAAAAGCACCATCCGAACATGGCCGATGCCAGCCCCCTCACCATCACTGGCTCCTGTGCCAGTGACATGTAAAAAGCACCCACCACATTCTTGGAGTGGTTGGTGTTAGGAAAGGCATCCAACTGTAGAAACTTTGCCAGAGCAGATTGGAGCCTGGTGTGACCTCCTGGCTTGCCAGACCCCAGTCAAACCCTCCATTTTCCATGCCATGCCAGCATGGAAAACGGACGTTAAATGATGATGATGATGATGACGACGACGACAATGGTGATTCTGTTGTTTTGTCTTTGCAATGGTAGTGACCATGTCAATAAAAAGAGAAGAAGAACTGGCTACAAGACTAAAGACTTAAAAAAGCAGTGGTGATGGTCATCAAACTAGAGATGGCAGTGGTGATGGCCATGGGATTAGAGATTGCAGTGGTGATGGCCATGGGATTAGAGATTGCAGTGGTGATGGCCATGGGATTAGAGATTGCAGTGATGACAACAATGAAAGAAGTGAATAGTGAAGGCAGCTGAGACATAACTGCCATCATTTTCAGTTCTAAGTTCTAATCGTCAGAGTTGATTTCATGTTTTACTATTCTGGCACAGGAAAAACGAGTACCAGTAATGTACTAGTGGGAGTTAGGTTGATTTTAATATCTCATATCTCATTTAGGCATTCTCAACTGGATCCTAGACAAAAATAAATCAATACTTTCTTTGATACAGATAAAAACAAATAAATAAAAAAAAAAAAACAATTGACTTAAAAAATACAAACATGATCAGTTTTTCTTTTTCTTTCTAAATAGGAGTTCATTAGCCTGATCTTTCATGGTCTGTCTTTGGGAGTGATTGAATGAGTTGATAGATGGAGGGGCATATTGTTTGTCGGGAGGTTGTTACACGATTTACAGAGGTGGGGTAAAAGTTGTGAGTTTGTGACAAAGACACACAGTGAAAGAAAAAAATAAAATAAAAGAGAGAGAGAGAGAAGGGAGAGAGAGAGAGAGAAGGGAGAGAGAGAGAAGGGAGAGAGAGAGAGAAGGGAGAGAGAGAGAGAGAAGGGAGAGAGAGAGAGAGAGGGTGTGATACAAAGAGCAGATCAACAAATAAATGACTGGTCGACAGATAGATATATATATAGGTTTACAGAAATATGGAAACAGACAAGTAAATAGAGAAATAGGAATAGAAACATGCTCATGCACACACACACACACACACACACACACACACACACACACACACACACACACACACGCATAAATACTGAAAGATAAATGATAAACAGGTATATATTAAGATAAATAAAAAAACAAATAGACATATGATTCATAAATGTTTTCTTTGCATGCTCTGACCCGCTCTTTCTCTCAGTGAATATTTAGCCATGGATATGTTAAAGTGTTTACATCTATCAGTGAAAATCAGCCTAAATTCTTCAGGATATTTATTCCCCAAAACAGGCAACTTTCTAAAGGAACTTAAACCCGATAAGTGAATTTAGCCATTAGATAGAAACTGATATAATGCCTAGCAGACTAGGATCAATATAATTGACCAAAATCACTGATGGTTGTGTCTCAGTATGGCTTAGTATGACCAAAACCAATGAAATAATATAAAAGTAAAATAATTCATTTACAAACGCTCATTTTTTCTCTCTCTTTGACAAACACACACACACATAACATAACTATATCCTTTGACAATCAGAATGTGAAATTCTTGTTACAGTCCAAGAAGCTTCAGCCTCTAATCCATCCATCCATCATCCATTTATTCATATGATTATCAATACATCAATCTATCTGATCATCATCTTTCAATCCATTTGTTCACTTGTCCATCCATCAATCCATCCATCCATCCCTGAATCTCTTATAGAGGTGGGAACTCTGCAAAAGCATGCAGCATATTTGCTGGGTTGTTAGCACACATTGAATAAAATATCTTGCAACATTTGCTTCACCTATTCTGAGCTCAGTGAAAAAAGAAAGTTTCAATCCTGGGTAGCAAGTTGATGGAACAGTAGGAGTTTTGGACAAAATGTCTTGTGATATCTGCTCAAGCTTTTTGCATTTTGACAGCAATGTCTGTGAATCTACTGGTGTCAGGTTCAGGTATTTCCTCTAAAGTGGTAGCTTTTCAGTTGGACAAGATTAGTGGCAGAAGTGAGATAGCCTTGCAGTGAATGAGTAACTGTCAGTTTTCCACAAACAGAATCTTGCCCAGACCTACACATAAACATGAAAATATGTGATCAACTCTGAGTGATAGAGATCTCTACATCTGTTGTCAAAAAATGGGAGTACTTGCTCAAGGAAAGCATATTTTATGCTACTTGCATGTGATACATTGCTGTTTAACAGCGAAAACCAATCATTGAATATATCGCGTTTCCCAGCATATATCGAAATTTTACACTGAAATTTAAGGTGAAAATTGCAGATCGACATACACACCAAGACAAGTTTGGAGAACCAAAAATTCGATGTCAAATGCAGAAGGATTTGGAAAGGCAGTGGTGATGTTTGAATGTTTCCACTACATGTCTACA
>NC_142945.1:44837742-44850242 GCF_046866305.1 Octopus bimaculoides | reverse complement strand
AGATAGATAGAGAGAGAGAGAGATAGTTTGATAGAGAGATAGATAGATAGTAATGGCTGTGTGGTAGGAAGCTTGCTTCCCAACCACATGGTTTTGGGTTCAGTCCCAATGCATGGCACCTTGGGTCAAACCGAAGCCTTGTAAGTGGATTTGGTAGAGGGAAACTGAAAGATGCCTGTTGTATATATATATTTATGTGTGTGTATATATATATATATATATATATATGTGAACTTCTTTCAGTTTCTGTTAACCAAATCCACTCACAACCCTTTGGTTATCCTAAGGTTAAAATAGAAAAAACTTGCCCAAGGTGCCACATGGTGGGACTGAACCTGGAACCAAGTGGTTTTGGAAGCAAGCTTCTTACCAGACAACCACTCAAATAGATAGATAGATAGATAGATATCATCATCATTATCCTCATTCTTTAACATCCATTGTCTATGCTGGCATGGGTTGGACCAGATCCATCCCTCCATCCCTCCATCCATCTATCTATCTGGTCTCTATTGATCGAAAAACCTATCCCACCCTTTTTTTCCCTTCCTTCTCCTCCCCAAAAAGAAAAGCTCTATTTTGTAACTTGTCCCCTCTGTGTTCAGCCCTGTGTGGCTAATAAAGAAACATTATCTATCTATCTATCTATCTATCTATCTATCTACATATATATATATATTTATAAAGAGAGAGACAGACAGATAGATAGATAAAAATACAATATATGTGCTGAAGAGAAGCGAGGGTTTTGAATTTGATTGAGATGAGTTATGAATTGGTTCCAGCTTTGATCAAATGTTTTCTTCCATTTTTAAGATGGTAGAATACAACGTGAAGAAAATCTGAATGCTATTGCTAGCAGGTCAGGCAACAACATGGACACCCTATCGTCAGATAACTTTTATGATGCATAACTATTTTAATTAAATGTAACTTCGTGATCTTTAGTGATTTTAAATATATGTGATTGTGGAAACACAGAAAAGTAAGGAACATCTGTCTATGCATGCATGTGGGTGTGCTTGTGTGTGTGCCAGGAGGAAGAACTAAATGCATATATTATATATGTTTGTGTATATATATGTAATATGTGTTAGTGTGTGTATGGATACACATGCAAACACAACAAGCACTCACACATATATTATGCATAAACTGTATATTAAATATTTAATCATGCTACAGGTGAAGCCCAAAATAAAAGATAGTCTAACTATTATAGAGTAAATTCAGGTTTGTGTGTGCTTTAAATAGGAATTGCTAAAAATTCTAAGAGTGGCTAGGAAGCTGAAGAGTACTTGTCCCTTGATGAGAAGCCAATGAGATATGAAACAGATCAGCATAATTTCTGTTGGTTCTCTGTGTATTACAGAAAAAAATAACTTGATGCATTTACAACTGTTATGTCCACAGCGAAGGGCTTGAAAAACTGTAGCTTACTTTGGTCACATGTTCGTTCACACACACACATACATAAATATATGTATGTATTTATGTATCTGCTAAGCAGTGACAATGGATGTTAAATGATGATGATGATCACATACATATATGCATGCAAGAATTAATGGAATAACAAGGGAGCAGAAATTATGTAGTCAACTTCATTGGCTTATAGCTGTTTCTGCTATAGGAAGGAAGGCACGCAAGGCACACAAGCAGAGAGCTTGAGCATTAAATTATAGATCCCTGCAAAGCCTTTAAAATGAAGTGCACAACATATGACCATGCTCTTCCAAAATAAATGTTAAAAATTGCATATTTGCTGGTGCAGGGAAATGAAATTGTCTAGAAATTAATTCTTGAGTATGTATATTAGATACCATGTTTTTTAGAAAAAATTGAAATGAGAATGGAAAATGTCCAGTAATTTCTCCTTTACTTGACGAGGGAAATGCAAATATTCATCCTTGGTTAGTAAAAAAATTTTCCTGATAGTAAATTTAATCTTAGTTGATATCTTTTAATGCTTCCAGCATTAATCATGTTCACACTAATTTACTGCTTTTCTTTTTTCTTTTCTACATGTGCAATGGTATCTTTGAATTATTTGGTTTTTAAACAGTTTATTTTGTGCATGAACAAATGTACAAAATTGCACAATTATCTAGGCAGTCTTGCTGAAGAAGTTAGAATAGAAGTGAAACATGTCCATAATTGCCTCCTATACATGTTGGATAAATTGAAATAATTCTAACCATTGAGAAAATGTTTTTTTTTTTCCATCATATAAATGTTTCTAATTAACTTTTTCTTGTTCAACTCTGAGCAGCAAAATCTATGGTACTCTTCCCTGAAGTTTGATCAGTGAACTACATGAATGACAAGATCTGCGTTTAACAGAACTATTACTACCACTCTGCCTGTGCTTCCTTTTCCGCCCACTACCACAGCAGCTACTACTTCTACTACAAAAGCTACTGCAAAGGTAGGTACAGCAACAATGGCAATACTGATAACAAGCATATATGATGTAAAAACAATGCAAGTAACTTCATATTTTATTGTTATTTATCTACAGACTAACTTTGATCTAACAGACCTATAACCAAAACCATTCCAGCCTTGACCATCTCATTTTCATTTCATGTAAATGTATTTGAAACTCTATCATTCTAATATGCTCTTTCCTAAAATGGTACAATGTGGTCTGGAAGAAATTTAACTGCTATTTCAAGCAAGACAAGCAGCTGCGTGAAGGCTTCCTCATTGGCCCTGATTGACATTGTATATTTATATTGATTGGTTTCACTCCTGCTTTCCTCTCTTCCTATCTAAGATACTTTCCTGTTAAAGAAAGACTTCATCTCTTTTTCTGTCTTAGCATTTATCTGATATTCTAAGTTTATTGATTATCCAAGATGTTGGCACCAATTGGCATTCTATCACTTTATCTTATATTGGTGGTCTATCACTTCAGTTAGGATCCAAAGGCCCCATTTCCTGTCACAATCAGGCCTGTGGTAGGAGTTATATTTTGAACTCAATATGGTAAATGGCAGAACAGATTTTACAAATCATCTCGTCCAATTATTTAACAATTCTGCTAATTATCTATACTGGACTGGTAATTAATACATTGGCTCTGTAAAGATTGAAGTCAAAGTTGACCTCAGTTAGATTTGAACTCAAAGCAAAAGCAGCCAGAAGAAACAAATAACATAAGGTATCCTATTCAACACTCTAACGACTTTGCCAATTAGCTGAAGAAAAACTTCATTATGTCATTTAAATTACATTCATTGACAATAATTGGTCAGACATGTCATCATGAACCATACAAAAGAAATGACATAATACATGGGAAATGAGATGCAAGATTAAAGTTGCTACGAGATATCCTCTTAATGAGACAAGTCACTAATTATGTAAGTACAATTTAAAGTAAACCTGCTAGTTGTACATTTGTAAATTTAATAGAAAGATTTAGTTTAATGTGTAGTGTGTAGGCTTTCAGCTGTGCTACATTCTGATTCTGTCTCAATTTTTAATCTCGGTTTCCCGGCATTGCATAATAGAAACATCATGTAACATTCTCACAAGAGACATGATATTCTAAGATGGAGCTGCAAAGGCTTTCAAGTCTGTAATGAGTTACGAATCAGCGTTGTGCTCTTATCTATTCACTGTTGTAACCATCAACCTGTCTTCCGAATACGTGACTTCTACGCAATTTTGTAAGGAAACATGTATCATAGAATGACACTGACTAACTTAAAGATGATGGTTCAATAATGATCTAATAATATTGATAGAAGATTTCAATACATGTATGTGTGTGTGTATGCATGTATGTATTTATGTATGTATATTTGTATGAAGGTATGTTTGTATGTATTTGTGAGGGCATATGACCTAGTGTTTAGAGTGCTGTACTCGTGATTGTGAGATCTTGGTTTCAATTCCTAGACTGGGTGGTACATTGTGTTCTTCAGCAAAATACTTAATCTCACGTTGCTCTGCGATCATTTTGACACCTGACCTGTGGTGCATTGTGCACCTGTTCAGGTAATGTTGATTTGGTAGAGGGGGTGACCTAATGTGCAGCACATTAGTTTGATCGTTATAAACAAATCATCATTTGTGGAGGTCGTTTGGTTAAAAGCTGAACACTCATACATCATCTTCAATGGGAGAGTCCATCATATATATATACATATATATATACATATATGTGTATCTGTGTGTGTGTAAGGAATCAATTAATAGAAAATTCATAGAGAACTCGAGTTGTAATTATGTAAAAAGAAACCAAAAAACTTTCACATTCTCGGAATGTCACATCACATGCATTGTTTGTTTCAACATTTCGATAGGCATATGAAAAATTTTTTAATTTATAGGTACCAAAGCTAAAATGAAAATAAAGAAGAAAGACAAAGGCAAATGGATATGAAATAAAAACTGGAAAAGAAAACGGCCATCATCATGCTAAATATGTGTAAGGTCTATGAAGATGGGTGTGGTTTTAAGGAAGTGGGTGTGGCTTAAAGGAAGTGGGTGTGGTTTTTAGAAAACAGTTGTTGATTTGGAATTCAAAACAAACATGATAATGAGGAACTTTAGAATGTAAATGAGTTCTAATTTGAACTCAGGTAATCAAAATATGAAATGGTTGACAAACAGAAATAACTTAGTAATGATATGTTAAATTTAAATCAGCACAACACACATGCACACGCACACAGATATATTGGGAGGTTACAGTACAAGAGTCATGTAATTACAATGTCACAAGAAACAATTGGAAGACAAATTCTTCAAGCCTAGCCAAGCCAACCAGTAGATGTATGGATACACCAAAAATATAATATTTGGATTATATCTATAGTCTCAATTGGTTATACTTTGGAATCTAGCCATAAAGACTTATGACAGCTGCTTCTGATAGGACCCTATGATAGACGTACTTGGGGACTCTACCCAATAACCCTTCCAAATGTAGTAGATCAAGAAGATGTATATGTTACTATTCTATACTTGCATGGTTTACACCAGTTTAGGCAAAATTGTCTATAGCTGGATGCCCTTGCTGATCTCAATAACTGCCTGTTTCCAGGTGGAGTAATAATCTTACAGCCTATTGAACAATAAAAAGTCTGAACATGGTTATGCATAGAACTGAAAAGAAATGACACCGTTTGAATGAGCCCTTTGCTTACAAAATTTTTGCAACATGACTAGCTCTGGCAAGGAAGATGGACATGCTTTCACAGTGAATTGCTAGAAAATGGCACCATTTTCTTGTGAGTTCATTGTTTACAACTAGTGAACAAACTGAAGATAAGCGGTAACACGAACTACAAACACACTCACACGCAAACATATACAAATAGGCGTAGGAGTGGCTGTGTGGTAAGTAGCTTGCTTACCAACCACATGGTTCCGGGTTCAGTCCCACTGCGCGGCATCTTGGGCAAGTGTTTTCTACTATAGCCTCGGGCCGACCAAAGCCTTGTGAGTGGATTTGGTAGACGGAAACTGAAAGAAGCCCGTCGTATATATGTATATATATATGTATGTGTGTGTGTATGTTTGTATGTGTGTGTTTGTCCCCCCAACATCGCTTGACAACCGATGCTGGTGTGTTTATGTCCCCGTAACTTAGCGGTTCAGCAAAAGAGATCGATAGAATAAGTACTAGGCTTCTAAAGAATAAGTCCTGGGGTCGATTTGCTCGACTAAAAAAGGCGGTGCTCCAGCATGGCCACAGTCAAAAGACTGAAACAAGTAAAAGAGTAAAAGAGTAATATGTATATGTCTGTCTATCTCTCGGTCTATCTATCTATGTAGCTATGTAATTTAATATACAAAGGATCTAAGCTAGCAAACTGGCAGTATTATTTGCATGCCAGGCAAAATGCTTAGCAGCATTTCCTCTTTACATACATTCCGAGCTCAAATTCTACCAAGGTCAGTGTCCCCTTTCATTGTTTCAGGGTTGATAAAATAAGTACCTGTTGAGCACTGAGGCTGATGTAATTGACTCGCTTCCTCCTTGAAATTGCTGGCTTTGTGCCAAAATTTGAATTCAATATACAAGGGATCTAAATGCAAGCTAATGTAAGTTTCATGCCTCTGATAATATTGCAGTGTTGTGTATATTAAATGATATTTACCACTCACTGGATGGTATACTTTTGTTGCTGATTCTATCAACAATAGAACTGTACATTATATATGTGTGTTCATGTGTTTGCTCTTGTGTGTGTGTGTGTGTGCGCGCGCGAGCATATAAATGACTCCTTCCATCTGCAATCAGACAAAAATGAAGGGCCAGTCTCCACAAAGGTGAACTAAGATTTAGATTAATGCCTGAAGCTCAGTGTTGGAGAACCATGGCAGCTTGCTCAACAGCTATGTAGACACTTGAGTTACAAGTAATCAAGACATTTATTATTAAACAACTCTGCTTACTGCATCAGGGTTTACCTCATCATGGTACCTACATACAGCTCCATGGACCGAAGCAGACAAAGAAACAGTAGAAGACAGAGGCTGGGACAAATACAGGTGAGGAACTGACACAATCCTATGGACAAGTGTTAAACTAAGTAGAGATACTGTCATACGTGTCTTTCATTTAATCCTATACGACATAAGTATGTAGACTGAATAATATCTTTGAAGGGGAAGGATATGTCAGGGAAGAAATAATAATCTTTATATTGAAAAGAAAAAACTGAGGAAGAAATCAAACTCTATTGACATATATATATATCTTTAGGTTCTTTATACAAGACATTCAGTTTCATGAAGTATTCAATAAGGGTGAAAATCAATGCACGCATACACAAACATATATATATACACACACACATGTATATATATATACACACATATGTATGTATGTATGCATGTATGTGAGTCTATATATATATATATATAATCAACATATATATATATATATATATATATATATATATATATATATATATATATACTTACATATAGATATGTTGATGCAAACAGGAAAAATAGAGCTCAAAATATTAGTATATGTATATATTTATTAATATTTAGCAAAAGTAACATATAAGTGCCAACACGTGAATTTCTCGGACCTAGAGTCGGCCTTTTACATCTGCTAAATATTAATGAAATATATATATATATATATATATATATATATATATGTATATATACATATGAACATATACAGTTCAAAATCGTATAAAAAATATAAATAAAGCATAGAGACAGGTGAAGGAACAATAAACAAGATGTATTAGTTTGATTCAGGTGAAATGGAAGTCTTTGACATTTTGAACTTACACTCTTCCACAGAAAGGAATGTGGAGAGAAAACAGATTAAAACTTTGCCCTTGTTGTTAATTGTTTTTGTTATTTATTTTATACTCTACATTGTACCAAACCCCACTAGTCCCTTGTGATGTATTGTCCCTGTTTGTTTTGTTAGATCCTTGTGGCCAATAAACAAAACATTATTATTATTATTATTAAACAGTGAGCTGGCTGAATCGTTAGCACACTGGGCAAAATGCTTAGCAGCATTTCATCTGACTTTATGTTCTGAGTTCAAATTCCGCCGAGGTTGAATTTGCCTCTCATCCTCTTGAGGTCAAAGAAACAAGTACCATGTGAACACTGGAGTCGATGTAATTGACTCATCCTCTCCCCTAAAATTGCTGCCCTTGAGGCAAAATTTGAAACCATTATTATTATTGTTATTCTTAAGGCAGTGAGCTGGCAGAATCATTAGCATGCCAAGCAAAATGCTTAGTGGTATTTCGTCTGTCTTTACGTTCTGGGTTCAAATTCTGCCAAGGTCAACTTTGCCTGTCATCCTTTCAGGGTTAATGAAATAAGTACCAGATGATAGAATCGACTATCCCCTTCCCCCAAATTTCAGGACTTGTGCCTTTAACAGAAAGGATTATTAATATTATTTTTATTATCATTATCATCTTTATCTCCGACCTATGATATTAACATATTAAGAACAAAGTTGAAATTTAGTCTTTTAACTTCAAATATATATCAGCAGGATAACAGAGTACATATTATATTGATATAAGGATGGATAGGTCAATATAGTTAATAGTAGAAATAGCAGTCAATATTACTTGGTGATTCACAATATGAGTGCATTCTTTTTTTATATTAGTTTTGTCTTTACACTGTGTGTGTGTGTGTGTGTGTGTGAAAATGAACACACACATATGCACAGACACACAGTGAAATAGAAAAATCTTTAACCAAATCTCAATAATATTCTCACATCAACTGCTGTGCTTCTATCCGTTTAATACATAATGCCTAGTGATTAAGTAAACATTTTATGCTGAATATAATTACGATTCCCCATGGTTTATTTTATGAATATGTACCTATGAGTGCATACACACATATATGCACACACACACACACACACACACACACACACACACACATATGCATATATATAGGTACATAGGTTTATGTATGCATAGATATACATGTAAATAGGTATATTGGATACACACACACACATATATATATAAATATACATATGTCCACATGTATACATATATACACACATACATGAATATATACATATATATATATATATATATATATATATATATATATATACATAAAAAAAAAATATATATATATACATATGTATATACAAAAACACACATATACTTATTTGTATGTATATATACATGTGTGTGTGTGCATATATGCATATATACATACATGCAGACATTCATTTAAGCATACATATACATATAGACACATGTACATGTATATATGTATGTATGTATGTATGTATGTATATATATATATATATATATATATATATATATATATATATATATATATGTATATATATATGTATATATATATCTATATATATGTATGTATATGTATGTATGTGTATATATATATATATATGTATGTATATGTATGTATGTGTGTGTGTATATATATATATATATATATATATATATATATATATATATATATATATATATATATATGTATATATATCTATATATATGATTCCATGCAAGGTAATATTTCCCTATGCCTGGACGTTTTTCACAGAAGATTTGGAATGATGGACACCATTTGTATAATGGTGATACACTTTCATAACTACCATGTGATAACAAAACGAGGCCAATTTTCACACATGTATACAAGTAGTTAGACAGAAAGACAGTCAGTCAAGATAAATAGCACGAAATATGTTTTAAAATTTCTTAGACAGAAGGGGAACAATCACTAATTTGAAATCCAAAATTATTCAGGTTCTCATCACTCTAAACTGTGAGTCTAGTTCTTGCCTGGCTGATCATATAAACCTATAAGACCTATGTTGGTCCACAAAGTTAGGTTGATAAAAATTTACAAGCAAAAATTCAAACCTGTTTCTGGATGAAAGGCATATGTGTGCAGGCTGTCCAGTGCTTAAGCAAGAATTTTCTCTTGTGTATACAAGAGATTAAAGACTTCATCTTGGTATTAATATGTAACAACAGTTTCCACATGTTCATTATAAAAATATTATAATCTACTTTATAGAGATTTACATTTATACAATTTTAAAAATTAATTTTAGTATTTGCTAAACTACATTTCCTTAAGCTTTCATTGATGGCTATGTAAAGCTGCTGGAAGCTGTGGTCAATCACAGGCTGGAGTGGATTGCTGTTGGTAGGCCATATGTATGGCAGTAGTATTCAGTTCTTTGCCATATCTTTGGAAAGAGTCAGAAATGGTCGATGGAAAATGTTTATGACTTCACCAGCTCCAATTTTTGACCTAATTCTCATGATTAAAATTCCCATCGATTATTCTGTGTGGGGTGCAGCTGAGAAATACATCAACTGTGCTGCCTGCAACAACAAAGGCAAACCATTGGGCAAGATCATGGAAGTGTTCAAAGATCTTCCTAGAGACACAGTTAGGAACACATGTGCCAGGTTTCTGAACCATCTTGAGACTGTAGTGAAAGCTGAGAGTGACTATTTTGAGTAAACTGTTATTTACCAGCCATAATCCAGTTGATATTGAAAAATGTTTTTAAACTAGTGTTATTTTTAGATGGGATATTGTTTTTTCCTTTCTTTTTATGCAAACTGCCAAATTGAACCTGAAGACTCTTTACACAGTGGTGCTGCTGTATGTATATTGGAGTGTTATAACTGGAAAGATAGAAAGAAGAAAGAAATCAGAAAGTGGGAAATGTTCCAAGCTGGATGTTTGGGATTTGTAGTTACTATTCTGGTGAGTCATTTCTTATTCAGCATTACTCTCCTCCCCAAATGGAACACAAGGCCTAGTCTTATTTGAATATCATTTTTGTGGCTTCATTTGCTTTTTGCTGGATGCCTTTCCTAATCCCAACCACTTTGCAGAGTGTATGGGATGTATTTTATAGTGGCACCAGCACCAGTGAAGTTGACATGTCCTTGAAAAGACATAAAAGAAATTTCCTCTTGACTCTACATATTCTCCTTTCATTTGTTCTCTATCTTTTTGTGTTTAACATGGCAACATTATCAATATTACAGGTAGAAGTGAGGCCAATTGCAGAAGAGTAACTAGGGGGATATGGAGAAAGAAGCAAGAGTATGAAAGAAATATGATACAGATTGATGGGATGATGGTATGTAAGAGGCAGGGAAAATGCAAGAGGCAGCACTTAGAATGAGTAGGGAAAAGAGATAGTAATAGCAGTGTGTAATGTGAGAGAGAGAGAGAGAGAGAGAGAGAGAAAGAAGGAGAGAGAAAAAGAGAGAAAGAGGGAGAGGGTCTCTGGTGGCACAACATATTTGCTGGTAAGAGAGAGAAAGAATGAATGATAGATAATCGATGGTCAAGATAGATAGCAGTAGAGAAGGGTAAATGTAATTACTAAAAAAGAGCACAAGTGGAGAATAGTCCAGATAGCAATTCTAAGAGAGTGATGGATATGAAAGGTTAATGAAATGGCTAACAGTAGCATCACAAAATATTAGTCAAGCAGAGGTAGAAGACATTTGCTCAGGGAACTATATAAAGGGAACAAATGAAAAACTATGTAGATGTAAAGTGAACATTTTTTTATCATACAACCACACTACATATTTATTTTGTATTTTTGGCAAATTTGTGGATGGCAGCCTTTACATCTGACTTATTTTAATATGCAATTTTTTTTTTTTTTTTTCAGTGTTTGGTATCTTTAGTATTAAGATTGATATTATATTGAAAACAAACCCATCACTAGATACACAGAGTGACAGTATGAATGAAAACTTTAAAAAAGTCAAAAAATTGCTAACAGTAATAAAGGGATAGCTTATACATCAGAAAGGAAGAAATTTTTGTAGCAGTATTTTTGATATTTATGCCGTGTATAGATTATCTGATATTCGTATGATAAGAATTGGAGGAGGTAAATTAAAACAAAAAAATTAATAAAAAGGTGATAAAACAAATGTCTGAATATGACAACATACATAGAAGTCTTTGAAGTTGGCCAAAAGATTTTAAGAACTCATTATTTATTATTCAATATTATCATGTTCTGCCAAAACCTTCCTTCTTCTTCTCCATTCCACTTACACCGAATGAAAAACAATATGTAAATAAAAACTTTAAATCAGAAATCTTCAAAAACATTCCTGTTGAATTTCCTCGATATAAGTTAATATTGGGTTTTAATGAAAAGAATATTAATTTAGATAAATGATTGTATATAACGAAGGTAGGTGATGTGATGGGAGTGAAAATGAGGAGATTGAAATTGTTGGCATTGATGGAAAAAATGTTTGCTGTGATGTTAATATTCATTTTTAAGTCACTCTTAAGGAGCTGATAATGTAAACAAAGTTGTATATTTCTGTGATAGCATGCTTTTACTTGTCAATTGCATTAAAGTACTGGTTAAAATGAACAGTTTTAGGACAGAATAATTTATCATGTTAAAAAGCTCTTTACTTAAGTATTTAACTCGTCTCTGATTCCTTTTCTAGTGGAATACATGATGTGTTTCCTGTAATTTTGAAAATAATTATGTAGAATTTGGAGTGACTTAAGGAAATAACTAACTTACACATTATGAAGCTGGTGTGCAGAACACAACTAAAAAATGTTAATACATAAAATCAAGAAGGAAGGTTTTAATTTAAATGTGAACATTTTAAAACAATATGTTTTGTGTCAAAGAATAAGGGGGCTATCTCAGGAAGGGACTGAGGTTAAAGGAAAGGTTTATAGTACAATAAGAATATGCAAATGGGATTTAGACTTAACTGGTCACTCAGTTAAAGACCACCATCTAGCATCTTGGGAGTGGAGTTCAGTCAGATGCTAGCATTCAGGCCAGGTTTTTGGCTTCAGGATATCTTTCTCCCACCTCCTCACTAGTCTCAGAGGCTTTGTATAACCTATTGGTATTGTCTTCCTTCCTAATGAAAACGTGTGTGCACATGTGTTTGAGTGTGCATATATATATATATATATTTATGAATCTGTTGCAGTTAGTATCCTCTAAATCAAAA
>NC_142945.1:44827742-44832742 GCF_046866305.1 Octopus bimaculoides | reverse complement strand
TGAGGACTTACAGATATACATCACATGCAGAAAGTAGTATTACTAGGCTCTTAATATTTATATGCTATATTGTGTAGACTCCCTGCACTAAGAGAAAATGAATGCAAAATAGCACAAAACTGTGTTTATGGTATGATAATAACAATAAAACTATTCATCATCATCTTTTAAAGGTCTGTTTTCCATGCTGGCATGGGTTGGACGATTTGACCAGAGCTGACAAGCCAGAGAGCTGTATAGGTTCCAGCCTGATTTGGCTTGGTTTCTACAGCTGGATGCCATTACTAACACCAACCACATTACAATAATATGTGCTGGGTGCTTTTAATGTAGCAATGTTGGAAACAGCAGTAACAACAACAACAACAACAGTATTAGTGGTTTCTACTTTAAACATGAGGCAAGCTATTTTGAAGGGAATGGGAGTAGGCAACACCATCGACCCCCAATACTTGACTGAAGCTTAATTTTAACAAGGTCCACAAGGGAATACTTGAACACAGGATGTAAAAAGCCAGAAGAAATTCTCCAAGGTAAATATTTTTGCCGTTGCTCCGACAATTCTGAAGCTTCTCTTAGTGTTTTAGCAGTGAGTTATGTCGTAGAAAGTACAAGTGATTCTGTGCTTTACTTAACATAATCAGATTAGTGGGTGTGTGGAGAGGTAGGTAGGTGGACAGGTAGGTAGGCAGAGTTAAGAAAGAAAAGACAAGGAAGAGAGAAGTGGTGATTTAACATGAAAAATAAAAGGAAAAACATGTAAAAAAAACCCCAAAAAACTTAAACAAAAGAAAGCTTTCTAATTGAAGATGTCTTTAAGGAAAATCAAGTGTTGGCTGTGTATATTTGAGTGTAAAATGTGTATTATGGCGAAATGATAGGAAATGACAGGACCACAATATACTATTTTAGAATGTCCTCTTTGATGTGACAACAGAATCAGCCAGATTCAACATTCAGATTGGTTCCACAATACTAATCAGCTTTCACTTTTCACTATAACACCAAACTGTTTAAAGGAGGGTGAGGAGGACAAGGAGAAAGAGAAGGGGAGGGTCTTGCTTTCTTTCAGTCTTTAACTTTTTCTTCTGTTATCTTTTTTCTTTTTCTTCCCCTGTTAATTTTATGGTTAAAAACCAATGACTACTTTAGCTTTTAAAACAAAGTGCTACTCTCTTTCTTTTTTTTATTTTTGTCTCTCTCTCTCTCTCTCTTTTTTCTCTCATTCACTCTCTCTGTCTGCCTGTCTGTCTCTCACTCTCTCTCTCTCTCTCTTTCTCTCTCTGTGTTTTAGCATTTTAAATATAAAGTGCTACTCATGAATATTTTACGAATATTAACATCATTGACAAAATAAAATACATTCTTTTATTCTTTTATTTGTTTCAGTCATTTGACTACGGCCATGCTGGAGGACCACCTTCAGTCAAACAGACTCGAAGACTTATTCTTTGTAAGCCTATTACTTTTTCTATTGGTGACTTTTTGCCGAACTGCTAGATTACAGGAACTTAAACATACCAACATCAGTTGTCAAGCAATGATGAGGAGACAAACACAGACACACAAATATATACAATGGGCTTCTTTCAGTTTCCGTCTACCAAATCCACTCACAAGGCTTTGGTTGGCCTGAGGCTATAGTAGAAGACACTTACTCAAGGTGTCACACGGTGGGGTGGTTGGTGAGCAGTCTACTTACCACCCAGCCACTCCTAAAAAAGAAAACTAAATTTTCTTTTTTATTTGTATTTGTTTCAGCACAGGTGAGTCATGACCAAGCAGCCCTATGGTCTGAGACATTCCAGCCATGAACATCACATTAATTGTTTAGACATAATGTATTTCAAATTACATTATTCTGAAGTTATTCCTTTCTAAGACATCAGCGTGTGATTGAAGAGAGATTCAGCTGTTATTTCTAGCAGGATATGTTGCTAGTGACATCTAGCTAGATAAATCAACCTATTTGCTAATCCAAATATATCCAGTGTGGGAATTTGTTAGAGAAGCATAGTATGATGTATCACTACCGTATTCCACATAAACTAGGATTTAACACAAAGATGTGGATTGTTCAAATGGTATTATTGTAATAGTCATTGAGAACCACAAAAATAATGTGGACTTACAAGAACACCCATAGTTTTCTGAGCAATCCTTTCTTTTTAAGTGTCTTAACAAGTCTGACTGAACCATTTGGAATAATAAAAATGTGTCTTCATTAAAGCTATTTGGCTGGCGAATCTTCACTTCAAGTCATCGAAATTCCTTAAGAAAGAGACCACAAAGTGACAATGCATTGAGGTATCAAACCACTTCAAATAATATCCCTTGATACAGAGATTGCACAATTAAGTGCTGCAACACTTCTTCATAATGTTGGTTATATAAAAACAAAAAAACAAAAAACAGCAGACAACAGATGCTTCAAAAATTTTATACAATAGGTGCTGCAAAAAGAGCTGTATAACAAACAGTGTAACACGACCTAACAACAGCTGTTATTAAATTATATAACAGATGCTGTGAAAATGAGCCAGACAACACATTTGGTTTAAAAAACAAAAAAAAAGGTGATAATTGAAGAAAGCAATGAATTTATTGAAGTTACTGTCTGAAAGTATGGTTAATATTTTAGAACATCATGTGTAAAGTACAAGATGGTGGGTACTTAATTGAAAGCTGAAAGTAATGTAATAACGGACACTAATTTGAAAGATTTGTTTCAGTTAAGTATTTTCATATAAAATATTTATTTTATTTGTTTGAGACAAATTAAAATATTGCAATCACTGTGTGTCTATGATTGGATGTATATGTGTATATAAGTAGGTGTATATATATATATATATATATATATATATATACATATATACACATATATACACACAAACATATATATATATATATATATATATATAAGAATATGTACATACATATATATATATATATATATATATATATGCATAGATATTCATATGTATGTATGTATGTATGTGCATATACCATCTGATATTTCTTGTGTGTTTAGAGTTAAAACAAATCTTTGTTAATTTTAAACTTCTATAAAACTATTGAAGTTTATAAATTCTAATTTTTATCCAACTATAATAAAAGTCATGTAAAAATTTTCCAAAAACATCCTCAGCCTTGTACTCATTATCAAGACTTAGTCTCCACATTCATAGGTATGTTTTTGTGTGTTTCACTTGCCTGAATGTATATCATCCATTAGTTCTGTCTAGAACTGTCTCACATTAATTTCTACATGAACAATAGATGAGAAAATGTTGTGTGGGTGGCTGTTAGAATCATAAAGCTTCGCCTGTTGTGTTGATTTTCAATGATCAAAGAATCAACCTTCAATCTTCCTGTGTTTTGCATGTGTGTGTGTCTGTGTGTGTGTGGGGGGGGGGAGCGCATGCATGCTTCTAATTTAATAGAGTTCTGTATTAGTATTTTCTGGATGTTTCTATCTGGCAGTTGAACAGGTTTCACCAATCTGTAATATCTTATTTTGTATTAACAACTGTCACATAGGATTGAGTGATGCTATACTACTATGATTATTCTGAAACAAAATTTGTGTCTAAGATAAAACAGAGACACTTACACAATCTGTCTGTCTATCTACCTGTTTGTCTGTCTGTGTACACACACACATATATGTAGCTATCTACCTATCTTTGTAATTATGTATAAGTGCATAAATAATGTACACACATATACATACATATAGATAGACAGATAGATAGATAGATAGATATAGATCACTATTCCCCATGATGGATCGTTTGCCACTAAACCTTTTCTATTTTCTCTCCCTGTTTATTTCTGTGTTCCTTTCTGTCGAAGAGCATAAGCTCGAAACACAAAAGACTTTCTCACTTCCCGAGCATTAAACTAATACATTTGTTTGTTGTTTACACACCCACCTTCATCTTTTGTTTTTTTGTAAAGCCTCACTATATATATGTATATATATATATATATATGTTTGTATGTATATATATAGAATATAGATTATGATCACAGTATTAATAAGGTTTGGCAGTAGGAAAGTGTGAATTGTTAGACATTGTCCACTTCAAGGTCATTCAATAAATTAAGGACTCAAGAGTCTGCTTTGTAATGGTCTCTATGGCTGGATTCCCTTCCTAATGCCAACCACTTTACACCATGTACTGATTGAGGTTTTTGCGTGCCACTAGCACTATTGAATTCATTATGTACCTCACAAGTCAACAAACCCAAAGTAAGAGGATGCTGCCTCTGTATGTTAGATGGATGCTAAAGTATGAAGAAAGAGGTCGGAGGAGAGAAGGTTCTTGTTGTAGAGGAACTAAATCGCTACCCACATTTAGGAAGGAAAGTGTAAGGATGAATTAGAGGTATCTTTAATTCTTTAGCATTCAGATTACTCTGTCAAATGTAATGCTGATGTATTCACATTGTTTTGAATTAATCATGCCTTCTCTCATAGCTTTGAGATTTCAATGCCATGATTGTTTATTTTTAGAATGACATTGTAGGGTAGATGTAAGAGGCTGGATCTGGCCAGTTTGAGCATAAAACAGGTAGAATATTTTGGCTGGAAATGGCCAGTTTAAATGCTAAAGGTTTAAGGAGATAGACGGTGGTGAAGAGGTGTCCAGGTGACACCTCAGATAGCAGGAGCTGTAGTGGTTGTGAAGAAATGTATGAGTTCCTTTTGAGTGTGGCTGAAATCCTCTTGAACAGGCCTCACGGAGGTAAGGTGGTCAAGCTCTTTTCGAGTGTTGGGCCTCATGGAGGCAATGACTAAGACCTTTGGCATAATATCATGCTTGAGAAGAAGACCCTTCAAGCTGAACAAAATTGCAGTCGTAGTGGACACCGGTGTCAATGAAGTGGCACCCATGCTAGTGGCACGTCAAAGCACC
Organism: Octopus bimaculoides; assembly: GCF_046866305.1. Lineage (NCBI taxonomy): Eukaryota > Metazoa > Mollusca > Cephalopoda > Octopoda > Octopodidae > Octopus > Octopus bimaculoides. Next base: position 44,827,817 of record NC_142945.1, on the reverse strand, counting down.
CATTACACTCTCAGAGTGGTTGGCGTTAGGAAGGGCATCTGACCATAGAAAACCATGCAAAATCAGACTGGATCC